>NC_072032.1:17297185-17597185 GCF_027791375.1 Indicator indicator | reverse complement strand
AGTTTTCTGCAGTAGCCTCTAGTAGATAAATCTGTTTAAGTCTCCTCTCCCTAGAGCTTCTGCCTCCTCCCTGTCCACAAAAAATCCACCAGCAATCTGTTAGTCTACCCTTTGGAATAGTTCACAGGAAAAGGAATTACTCTTCTGAAGCCTAAATAAGGGTTTAAATCTGCTTCAGAAATATTCTCAGACTGTTCCTTTTTTACATGAGTATGTCATCAAGAGCATCATCTCTTAACTTTCCAGCATGGAATGAGCAATGATTTCTTGAAACACTACTTCCTTATGTAAATGAGTGGGCAGAGAAGAGGATAATCTATCTTTTCTCTTTCTGCTGCTCTATCTTTCCCAGTATTTCCAACAGTAAGACACAAGAAATCCCTTTGCACTTATACGGCATATTACTACAAGGTGCACTGCAAGTCCCAGTTCTGCCTAAATGACACCACCACAACCTTTGTCTCTGAAATCTGCATTTTGCATATAAACACTTCAGCTACTACACTAAATTCACACCACAGCTCTAGCCACAGTGCTGGAAAGAAAGCAGTTACAGGGATGTGGTGAAGGCACTGACTCCACCTCTTACCCAAACTGTCATTTCACAAGAGTTTAGCCAATCCAACAGCTAACTTACTGAAGTCCACATCTTGCTCTTCCCTTCTCAGTTCCTGCACCAGCAGTTACATCTGGGCTCCCAACCCAGCTCCAGGATGCAAGCTTTAAGAAAAAAAACCAGCCTGCATGCTCAGGGGTTAGCTGTCAAACACCAGCTCAAAACAACAGCCTATCACACATCAGGGCAGTTTCACACCCAAAATGAGAATTCACAGAATTGGGAAAAGGATATTGTAACTTCGGTTTTCACAAAAGGTCATAACTGCTTCAAGACCTTGAGCAGTATCTTACATTGCTGTACTGCAGCATCTGCATGTACGTCAGAGCCAGAGCACAGCCCTTTGAACACATTCTGATGCACACGTGCCCAATGTTCCAGGGAAGGTCTACAGTTTAAAAACAAAAGGGCACTACCAGCTACACAAAACTGAGTTTAGCTCCAATGCCGCAACATCCAGACAGATGCCTCTTTTTTGGTTTTTGTTTTGTATTTTTTAGAGAAACTGTGAAAGATTACTTACCTAATAGGAAGCAAACAGAAACGGGCAACCAAGAACTAAGTAATTCCAACAGGCAAAGAAGTTATAGTTTTAAAAATGTGACTTGCTGAGTTTGTAACTAAGGGAGGGTTATGTGAGTTTTGATCGTTTTCTTTAGACTCCCACATCCAACACAGCTAATGTATTTTTTAAAAATTAATTTAAAAAAAAAAAATCAATATTCTAGGAGCCAAGAAAACCTACTTACATATGCATTTTCTATTCCAGCTATAGATACACTGTTTATTTTGTTAATGTTAAAATGTTTTAATTGCTGACTACACTCACATGAGATAATAATTGCAGAGTCAGGGAACACAAGAGTAACTTGCTAAACTCCCTAATTTGTAGTTGCTTTGAAGGTTGGCATGGTGACACCAAAAGGGGTCAGAGACAGGACTTTGACTTAAAATAGTCAATTTCTGATCCTCAGTCTTACTCTTAAACTGTTCAACAAGCAAGACTCCACAAACAAAAGAACGGAGTGGTATAGTCCAGGTTTAAAAACCAGCTTGTTCTTGTTCCCACAGGTAAATAGCATATTTGACTCTATGTTTTTCCTAGGAAGTACCTGCATTGAGTGGAAACAAGGTCAGCCAGAATAAAAATGCGGGAGCTGGAATGAAGCAGTTGTCACTTAAACAGCACAGCTGTCCTGCAGTACCTTCAGATACAGTAGAGTGAGGTAAGCAGGCCTGTAACTTTGTCTCATTTCACCTAACAATAGGAGCGGGAACTTTATTCCCAGTTTATTTTCTTTGTGAACTCCTCACATTTTCCTTACAAGACATAAGCTGTGAAGAAGATTTGTTGTGTACATCCTGCTGGCAAGCGGAATCTCAGATCAACATGGTCTTAGTGCAACTAACAACTTGTTTCCATGGGAACAAAGACAAAACCATGGTAAGATATTCACAGCAGCCAGAGGATCAGTCTGACCATGCCCTGTCTACACCAAGTTCACACCTGAAGGTCTCCAGCACAACCAGTGATATACACTGTGTCATAACCATGAAATTACTTAAACCAATGTTTCAGTTTATGACAAATTCTAAGAGAAGAACTGACAATATTTTGTTAATGTCTGCTTAGCTGAGTGAGAGAAACAGCTTGTGATTTTCCTATTATCTAAGTGCTGCTACCAACAGCAAAGAATCATCATCTTTACCCTATACACTCCTCAACAAAAGAGTAGCAGCACCATCACCTGCATTTTAGAAATGAAGAAACCAAGGCACAAGAATAAAGTGACCTATTGAGTCTCAGGGAGCAAAGCAGAGACCAGTCTTTTCCAACCCAGTGTATCATTAACTCAAAGTGGAAGCTGCTTCCCTGCATAGCAGTTTATGCTTGAGAGCAAATACACTCCCACTTACACTAGTACATCATCGAGTGAGGACAGAAATATTTCATTAGTGAAGTTGAAAGCAGAATCTATTTACACTCACTGAAGCATTGCAATCAGATCTCCTAGGTCACTTTTTAGAACTGGTTTCTTTCCATATCCCAAGAGCACGGTGCTGGTCTTCAAGACAGCAATTTAAAAAACACCTGAAGTTCCTTGCCCTGATTCTGTTACTGTGCTTTAGACAAGCACTATATTCCATCCCATTAGATTTAATAGGCAAGTTATTAAATTTTGATTATGTCCACAAACCAGATGGCATGAGCTGAATTAGAAGCAAGTAAATAATTACTTACTTAGAATTAACTCAAACTCCTTGCAAAATATTTCTTATTTTTTTTCTTTAAATGAAGCAATCCCTTTCAACTTTTATGTAACCTGTAAAAACATCAAGATAAACGTTAAGGCTTTGCAGCATGCAAAGACCTTAAGAACATTTCCCAACATCTGATGTACTTCAGCTTATGCTTTACCCTAACAATATAAAGCTCACACTAGCTTTCTTCCTAAAAGGCATACTTGGGACTGAAGGATTGTGAGTGTTGCTCTGTATCATATTCATCTCCATCAGAGCACTACTGAAAGCTCAAAGGTAACTTGCAAAGGCAGGAATACCTACACACAATTGGACAATTTTGTCACTTTTCTTCCTCCCAGCTAAGAATACTAACAGCAGATTAGAAAAGCAAACATCAAGTACTTACAAATACCGGGGAAAAAAAAAGAACTACTAAGGGCATCAATCATATAGAACTTTGATAAGTCCTGCACTTGAACCACACTTCTCTGCTGCATTACAGCTATATGCAGTACATTGGGGCATCAAGCTGGAGCTAACTCTCTTGAAGCACCAACTCAGTGGCAGAGTTTTGGGTCAGAAACATCGAAAGGCTTGCTTTCTATGCCCAGTTGTGATTATGTTTATTTTCATCTCTGAATTGGAATTAACTCTATTTCAAGTTGGCAGTTTAAATCTTAAAAAAAAAAAAAAAAGGGAGGGGGGCATTTCAAATATGTAACTACACCATTAATACACTGAATGTGAAAATAGAACAGCATATGGCAAAAGAGATTAAGGGGATTAACCAATTAAATGGTATGAGTCAAACCGACATGATCCGTCAAATCTGGATTTTGCAGTGAGGTACTTTGGGGCATGGGAAAAGGAATTCACCTAATGCAAATAATGAAAGCCAGACTGCTAAAAATTACTGATTTGGCAAAAAAAGATCTGCAAGGAACAAAGGAAAGGTGCAAGATGTTCAAAGCTCAGAAGACAAGCAGAAAGCATGTTGAAGAACTGATACAACTACTATATCCACAAAGAGTGTTCCTAAAAGCACCCTTTCATCAAAGCAACCTCAATAAGCATACACTGATATCTTCACTTTTCTTTCAGAAGGGACAACTTAGCAGGAAAAGAATGGGGGGAGGGAATCTCAATAAAAGAAATGCAGCTTCAATTCCTGACAGCTTACAATGGAACAAGAAGTTACACGTGGCTGTGTAACAGAACTTGAGTACAGATGCACTAATATGTAGATTATTTTAAGATGCTACATTTCCACTTTAAATCCTATAATATTATAACCATCTGACTGCGTATCGTAATATGCAAACCTTGGAACAGTCTGTTATGGATTTAATATTAAATACAAAGCAGTTTATGCTTTAGTCTTATCTCATGCTTCTGAGTATATGCAAGCAAAAGTTTCAGTGAATAAAAAAGCCTCAAATGCATCAGTGACAACTTTGAGATACATAAACAAAGTTCTGTGAAATTGCAACATTTAATTTGCATTAACAACCTTCCCCCAACTACTTTAGCAGAAAAGTGCTATTTTTTTAATGGAACTGCACATATTTCCAGGACAAAACACATGCTACTAACAAAGCCCTTCATATGATTTACTTCCAAATTATGGTCTTGGTATCTACAATAGCGTGAACACATCAATAACAAAAATTCATTGCAAAAAAAGCAGTTTATCTGCTTACCTTGAGGAAAAGAATTTGGCTGCACTAAGTACAGGAATGCATGTACTATTTTAAACAAAATTCCTATTGGCCCAGGTTCATGGTATGCACCTGTATCATACATCTTGGTCGGTACAAATCCAAAATCCAAAGTCCCAGGAGGTGGTTTGTATATGGGCTGTACCTCTGAAATAGTACTTCCACAAAACAGCAGCAACAGCAAACAGAGTTCCACAGCCATGGCTAGCAGTATGCATAAAACTGGAGGTAGAGATATTGCTCCCACTAAGTCTAGGATCTTCAATACATTCACTTGAGGGTTGGCTTTCTAGCCAGGAAAATGCTGGTGTGCCCTCACACGTTTTATTCTTCAATGTGTTCTGGCTTTGGAGTGGTACAGAAGCCTCTCAGGGAAATGACGCAGCGTACCATCTCTGGTGAAAACAAGAAAGAGCACATTAAGGTGTGTGCAAGCAGATGGGAAAGTGCAAGATAACTTGCAATCTTCTGTGGAAACTGATCAACAGTTGTAAAACCAAGTGAAGTATACGATAGACAAGGAAAAAGGAAAGATCAGAGTTAGTGCATGATGTGGTCTGCTATGGACACTCTACTTGGAGAGGGAGGGGGAAAAAAACCCAACACACAACAATTATGCATAGTTCCAGGTCAGTGAGTTTTCAAAAACAAATAAAGCAGAGCATTGGGACAGCTCCAAGGGAAACAAATCTAAGAAAACAATGTTTGAATTGTGGTTCTGACTGCATACAATAGGTCATGTCACAACAGTTGCACAATGCATTTAATCAGCCACCTGATGGTCCTGTAGTTGATGGCAATTATTACAAGTCATATCCTGTAGCTTCTTGAATCTCAGCCTTTCAGTAAAACCTTCCAGATGCCAGGTACTCCTAATTGTCTTGCAAGATTCCATCACTGACAAGTTAAAGAAAAAACACAACAAAACTTCACCTTCCTTGCAGGTGACAACAGGTGTTAGTAATTACTTTCTGTTAAACTATCTCAAGGCTCCCTACAGCCTAACAGATAGTTTTCTGTGCAATTTATTTTATTTTTTCAATACATTCAACCTTCCTGAAAGTAACTCAAGATCTAAAAAGCTCCCAGCAGTTGTCCTCACCTTGGTATTTCTAAGAAACTTAGCTGGGAGGGTATTACTACATGCCAGACAAATAGCGCAAAAGAGGGAAAGTCTACTCATGAAATTTGTAATTGTGAGAACTTCAGGAACAACATACACACAAGCGACACTTAAAGAATTACAAAGCAGTTTCTGGTGCTCTTCATGGCAGCAGGTGGTCATCTCATTTCCTCAGACACAGCATGGCATCACTGCAGTCATTGAGCTACAGTAACTGTCAACACAGCTCTCCCCAAGTTCAAGTAAATACTCAAGAATAAGAAGCTGTGTGACCCTTTGAAGTGCCTATATTAGTGACCAAATAAGACACCAGTTTCATTACTATGTTTTGATTTTTAAAAAGCCACACCAAAGCACAACTCCTGGTAATTACTCTAATAAGATATATATTATCCTGAGAATGTTTAATTCATTCTATGTGGTTTACAAGCGTCCACCGTGGAAAGACTGGAGCTTTTACTTTTTGTTCTGTGGTTGCCACCAGTATTCTACATGTACACATCACCAAATGTTAATTCCTGGGGTTTAAACACTATCTGTGGAAAACACCATCACCCTTCTACCAAGCATGCTGCAGTATTAGCATATCTCCAAGAGAAGTGACCTGTTATTAAATATTGTATTTTTTTCCCAAACCAAAAAAACTTCAGTAACTCCACTGTAAGTTTAAGAGGGAGGAAAGGAGACAGAGCAAGAGATGCAAAAGTTCAGCAACTGCAACCATGATACATCAGCTCTAAGTAACAGAGCTCAGAAACAGCAGGAGGTCCAGCTCTTTTGATTCTCCAAGACTGGCCACCCTCTAATTAACACTGCAATTCATGCAAATACATGCTGCAGTGCAGTGATGCAATGATTATTAACCCTGAGAACTGAAATTCAGTCAGCCAGAGACTAGACTGCTAGAGCTCAATGTGGGAGCCTACTGGTTGTCAATAACAGAATGGGATGGTGGAAGATGCTGCTGTCCATAGGAAGCCAACAGAAAGGATCTGGCTATGTTTGTTACATTTTTTAATTAATCACTTGAAAATCCATCTATAAGTCCCTTCAGCGAGATGGCTCCAGTGAGAGTAACCACCAGAAGAGTGAAACCAATCAAAACAGCCAGAATCACAGGCAGTCTAAAACTCCGAAGTATGCATTAAAAAAACACCACACCACTACTTTCCTATTCAAAAGGCATAATACAGCAAGCCAATTTCGATGCTGGCAAGCTAAAAAGGTTCAGTTTGCGTTACAAAAATCTGTCCTCAGCTTCCCCACAATTACAACCTGTTGCCACAGAAGTAGTAGGAAGCACATAAACCTAATCAGCAGTATGAACCGCAGAACAGAATCTGGCAGCACTCAAAAAATACAATCTGCCACACAAGGTGGCCTCAGTATGCATCTGACATGCTTGCTACATGCTCCAAACAAGTTAAGTGCTCAAATCAGGAAAACTGAATGTTCAGACCTCAGTTCACTCCGAGTAGCTACTTACATGAAAATAAATAAACAAATGGCAACACACACACAAAAATCTTCAGTTTTACAAGCCTTAGTCATTTGCAAACAACAGAAACAGACCTGTAAAAATTCCAAAGGAGACATCTTCTCTCCCTTCCAAGTGAGGTCTGCTTTTTATCTGACTGCCCAAATGCATCTTTCACTAACTGAACAAGAAACGTTTAACTTGATTTTAAGTGGTGCATTTATCCTAGTATTCAAAGTATTCCCTGTAAGAGCACTTTTCACCATCAAACAACTTTTAAGACATAGAAAAGCCAGCCCATAAAACGTCAGGGTTTTGGCAAATATGAACTGATGAGGACCGAGAATGTGTCCCAGTACCAAAACACTGTGAAGACAGACTCCATGTATGAGCCTCCCCTTCACCTTCCTTCAAATTACTAAAACTGTAGTGACCTCTTCCTCTGCTATGCTGCTCAGTCCTTGATCTACAAGTAGCACGGGTCCCGCAGCTCTACCTCTGCTGGAAACCGACCGACGTGGTAGTTTTTTTTCAACTGTTCCTCTGCGTGTGTGTGCAGAGGAAGGCGTAGCCCACGACGACTACCACAACTGCCCCTTCCCCTCCGCTCTCGGATGAGGTCCCTAGCTCGCAGCAGAGCTCACCCCAGCCGAGAAAAATGTCTGACTGTTTGGGGTGGGCTGGTGGGATCTGCCCAGGTACACACCGCGCCGCAAGCCGCCAGGAGCGCCGCCACAATTAACTCCTCCGAGCCGGCATTCACCGCAGCGGGCTGCCGGTACCGGGCTGCCGTACCGTGCAGGGATCCACGGCGAGAGCGGACGGGCCCCTTTCCCTCTCACATCCGCGGTTTCACCGCAGAGCCAGGGCAGGGTTTTGCATCCCTGTCTCCGCCCGTGACGAGCGGATTTCGAGGCCAGCACTGTGCCCTCCTTCCCCTCCGCGTCAGGCCACGCTGTCCGCTTCCCCCCTCCTCGCCCCGGGCAGGTACCCTCAGTGGGAGCCCTCCTCTCCCTCTCCCGGGAGATGTCCGGGGCTGTCCCGGAGACTCACAGCCGACTCCTGCTCAGCCGCCCCACTAGACACGGACCGCCTGGTGAAACCCGCTGCACTCGAGTCCCCGCCCCGCTCTCCTGAGCGGCAGATCCGCTCTGCCGTGCCGCAGCCGCTTGCCCCTGGCCAAAGGTGTCGCTTCCGCAGAGCCCCTGCCCGCAAGCTCGCTTCCTCGTCTCCCCTCAGCACAGACTTGCCCCTCTGCCCCCGACTCACCCTCGCCATGGCTCCCAGCTCAGCGCCTCCGTCCCACGGGTCGCTCTCCTAGTCCTCGATATGCTCCCAGGGATCTCCACCGACCCCCTCCCCGCAGGCAGCCCCACTCCCTCGGGGAGCCGCCGACCTCGATGGCCACCTGTCCCCCCTCACCCGACTTCCTACCGAGAGCCCCCCCGCGCCGACACCTCTCCTCCCGCCGGGAAGCGGTCCTCCCCCGCATCTGCACTCTCCCAGCCAGGACCTTCTGCTGCCCGCAGCGGGAGCAGCCGGGGAAAACAGAGGAGCCCCACCCCCACCTGCTACCTTCCCCGGTCCCGCCGCGGGCAGGGCAGCCGCGGGAGAGCGCTGCCTCGGGACCCCTCCTCGCGTACCCCCCGCTCATCACCACTCACCGACCAAGCGGAGCAAGCGAGACGGAGGCGGCGGGGCACGGCACGGCCCGCTCCGTCTGAGAGCGCCGCGGCGGCAGTGCTGCTGTTGCCGCCCGCGCATGGATTACAGAGGGCGGGCTCTGCCTCGGGCCGGGGCTGCGGGACCACCCCGGCAGGCTGGAGCTGAGAGGAAGAGGAGGAGCGTGAGGGGTTTAACTCCGAAGGGACCCACTGAGCATCGTGCCAAGGAAAGGTGTCATGCCGTGGCTATTTAAAGGCGGCCCAGCGAGTGAGGATGAACCTTGGCCCATGCCGGCGACCTGTTGCTCACCGGGCCAGGCTGGTTCCGAAAGGAACATGACCGGGAAGGTGCCCCGGAACGCCGTGGTACCTCCTTCCTTTCCTCCCATAGGTGTGACCGTGCCATCCCTCCTTGGCCACTTCTCCTAGGGCTAGGTTTGATTTCCAGAGGGGTTGATTTTCCCATCAAGGCGATTTACCCCATTAGCTTTTGGGAAAACCTCCCGTTTTGCCCTTCCCGAAGGTGTCCTTATTCCTGATGGCACTTTTATGGCTGGTATCCCTGCTCTAAATCATTCTTGTTTCTGAGTGATTTATTGGTAAAATAAGAAGCAGTTTTTCTACCGGTTGCAATGCAGTAACACGTATTTTCAAAGGCTCCTGCATTTTCCTCCTTTCGCCCTTCACGGGCTTTATTTGAAATTTTGGTATTTTAATATGGTTCCCCTATTGCAATGTTAAAACACATATATGATTCTTACTTCTCTCACTAGACCACCTCCATTATCCAGCATCACAGTTCAAGGCAAAACAAGAATTTCTGCTGAATATCCAAGGTCATGCTGGTTCCTTGGATGTCCTTAAAACACTGATGGAGAAGGTGGTTAGTGTCCCATTTGGCAGGCAGAAAGAAATCAAGGCTAGGGCAGCAGTCTGTATTGCTGATGTTTGGCCAAATATCAAACACTTTTCCCACAGCCAGTATTTGGTGTTGTTGAACTCCACCCATATTGCAGCTCAGGGCATTTCCCAGCAATGCACCTCAAAAAACAAGGTGTCACACTGGCAGTGCAAATGGTATGCACCATAATGTGTGTGTGGTTTGCACATGAAGCGTAACACAGGCACATTAGAGAAGCTGAACATATGAAAATGCATTGTGTGGAGCCTTAGCAGGCTCGGAGGGCAACAACGTGTCCTCCAGAGACCGAACCATCATTTGTCTGTGGTCCTCTGTGCCTTAGGACAACTGGCCTAAAATTAATCAAGATACTTTTTAGCTTTGTGGCCAAAACTTTTAAATTACCTCAGCACTGAGATGAGCACAATCAGGTTCTTGAGACAGCTAAACCCCTAACTGCTCATGCAAATGAGGAAATGGTCTTTCAAACCACACCACAGTAGGTGCTAAGGACTTTGAAAACCCAAAACAGAAACAGCTGGATGAAAATCCTGGCCTGTACTCTGTTATGAGCATTTGAAAGTCTGGCTATGTACCAATCATCTCTGTTATCTCAGAGGAAAATCCTCAGATAACAGGAAGATACATGAGATTTAGAGCTTAACTATAATGGTTGTATGATGTAATTGATTTTTAGGTAGAGCTCATGATTAAAGGTCTATTAAATAAATAGCCTTTTTCATTAGCTAAAGATATGCATAAAGATATGCCTGAAGAGAGATAAAATCATAACTCCAACATTTCCACCTCCCAAAAAGAAAAAGGTTGAGGTAGAAAACCTCTTACATTGTGTTTAGTCTTCCTCTGTCTGTTCCCTGAGCATGTCTTCAGGGAGAGAAGGGTGCATGGAAGTGGGGGAGAGGATCAGTGTGCCTTCTCTGCACCAGGGCTATAGAGAAAAGCCTCCTGTCAAGAACATGAGGAAGAGTGAATTCTGCCAACTCTCTGCAATCTGACCAGTCTACCTGTCTCTCTGGTCAACTCTACTGTGCGCTTACTTTGCCAAGCCAGGTTACAGCTTCCAAGTCCTTCCCTGCCTTCTGCCACTGTGCACTCTGCCTAGCTATCCCTCCCCACCACCACCACCCAATGCTACCCATCCCCTCAGGTCTGGCTTAGCCCTTTGGATTGTGCCAGACCTCCCAGTTAACTAACCATGCCCAGCAGCACCCACCAGCTACCCACATACCCCATGCCCTCCATCTGCTCAGCTGCCCATTGGTACTGTTTCTCCCCTCTCCAACATGCCCAGCTGCATCCCTCCTTGTCCTTAATTCTCCTGTGGGATGCAAGGCTTAAGGGATTATGGTCTGAGTGCCTTCACAGGCCAAACTCTGAGCTGTAAACTCTTCCAGGCTGGAGCCAGGCTAACCCAGGCTCTGCAGGCTGTGGGAGAGCAGGGAAATGGGATTACAGCAAGCAGGAGGAACATGTTGCTGTATTAGAAACAAAACACATAAAATTTGAAAGAATTATCAGGATACATAAAAATAGGGGGAAACAGCAAAATTGCTGTGTGCTATAGCCTGGCATGTGTTTGCTTAATTTCTTCCCCCCAAGGGAAGATAAAAAAAGAGAAATAGACAATCTTACTCACATTCATTTCTAAACCTAGAAGACAACCTGACATTTCATTGTAGACCTTTGATTCATGCCAGTTTAGGCTATGATTTCAGTGAGGATTGTCTTCATTTGAACAGTAGATTTGTCCTGCTGTATACCACTTTAGGATGCCTTCAGAGAGTTGTTTTGTCAGCTGCACATGTTTTGCCATTATGCCCTGCTGTGCCCCCTTCTCATGGCTGTGATAGATCTGCATGACAGCTCATGAAGGAACTTTAAAATTGCATTCATTGCTTTTCATCTGAGGAAACCACTAGTAGTTGCTATAACAGATTTCACAGCTAAACAAAGATGCAAAATGACAGGGATTACATGATGCATGTACTTGGAGCTTCTTTGATGAGCTTCCCCCCTCCCCCCCCCCCCCTTCTGTTTTTCCATCATCTCTGTGTTTTATTTCTGCTTGGAGGCTTTGACACTTGACATCCTGATAAATTACCATGTCAAGAGTGCTTGAAATTAAAATGGGAAAGGCACATGTCTTTTTGACACTGGAACAACAGAAGCATGACTTGGTTCTGACGCTGCTTGATAACAGACTGGGCAGCAATAGCCAGTTACCACCCAGGATTTCGGTTGTAGCTCCAGCACTTTGCACTTCTCTGTTGACAGCAGGTCCCAGGTTCTTTTTGTGGGAACTGCACATGATGAGCCATCTGATAGAGGATGTGACCACATCAGCAAGGGCGTTTCAGTTAGAATGCAACTTAGGACCTCAAGTAAATGCTTTCAAATGAAGTCCTGAAAATCTTCTGCACAAGCATAATTTCACCTTACAGAAAAGAAGATTTTAAATAACTGCACACACAGCTGGGTGCCTTTTCCCTCAGAAATGAGAGTATGGCCAGGGGTAACATCTGTTCTCAACTACTAGTAATTCCTCGCTTGTGCCCAGTTAATTGCTGACTACCCTTATGGCTGTTTCTTGTGGTGTGCTGGTATCTTGTGGATACACACATGGGCTTCAGCCAGACTGGGTTGCACAGGCACAGTGACAAAGATGAGTCCTGTCTAACAAGATCACCTGTGCATAGGATATGAGTGGCCAGCAGCTGCGTGTGCTACAGCATCCAGCCTAACCTGATGCGTCCCCTTGGGCTACAGGCATGGTTGCCTGGAGATTAGGACTCATAGGTTCTTTAGACCCTCTTGTGTCTTATTTGTGTGATTTGGCTTGGGTATAATCAATGCATTTATTTATCTCCACTGAAAACTAGGACCTGAGCTGGACTGCTTGACAGAGGCAAGAGAGGCTATAATACACAGTTTAAATAAGCTATGCCTCTAAGAAGAGTATGACAGTAAGAACGAAACACTACAGAAATAATTAATCAGCCAAACCACGTACACTCATGAAAGCTAGCACAGAAGCAAAGTCATTGATCATGATAGTCGGTTGCCAGGAGAAAAAAAAAAAAAAGATCAGTTTTCATCTCTGTTTGTAGACCTGTGATAAGCAGAAGTCCCCTGAGCGCTGGGTAACCATCCCATGCTTCCCACAAAATGTAATCCTACCTTAGAAGCTTAGCTGATGCAGTGACCTTCTTTTGTCTCCTTGCTCAGGAGTAAATTCTGTCTGATATAAGTAAAGAAGATTGGAAGAAGGTTATTTTTAATACCAGAATAAAATAATCTGCGGCACAACAAACTAGAAAAAAGGAAGGTGTCCGTTCACTATGTTTTCAGGGAGAATAATACCATCACCTGCAAGATCTTGCAGGGAGCTGATGAACAACACACATCACAGGATTAACCTGACAGGGCCCCTTTGCTCTGGTTTCTATTATTAACTTTACACCTACTGCAAGTCTCCTTAAATGAACTATCTAGGATACCATGATTTATCTGACAGAGACTGTGCTTCTGCTGGAAATCTGCTACCGGGATAGTAAAAGAACTGCTTTTTATAAGCCTTTCACAGAGGCATGCTGAGTGTCTGATCCCTAAGTTTCTGATAGCGTGGGTAGAGAACAACTTTTATTGTTTCTTTGTCCAGGCTTCTAGCCTAGGAGGTGAACTTTTCCTTCCCTCTTCTCATGTTAAACTTCACATTAGTAGTAAAAAAATATACTGTTTCTGTCCCTTTCCATTCCAAGTCCAACCTTCCATATAAAGGTTGGGATAGCAGCATGCTATCCCCAAGCTGTTACCAAGCAAAACAGAAGTGCAGCTTCTGCCTTTTGCTGCATCACAGCTCCAGCTCCCTCCTTGGTCTTCACAAGTTTAGTACCAAAATGTTCATGGTGGCTGAGGAAAAGATTGCAGCCCTGATGATAACATGCTCTAAGCAAAATGCCTTTTTCTCCCCTAGAATATAATAGGATTTATTTATTTGTCAAGGAAGATATTTTCAGAATATTATGGAGGAGAATGGCTTTCCCTTTGCCTACTGTTCTCAGTAATTTATTGTTTCCTGTATTCCACATCCCTGCTGATTAAACTGTGAGAGACCAAGAAAGGGAAAAGTATTTCCGCTGTTGAAGAATGCAAGTCATGAAAAAAAGCTGACCTTTAGCTCTGCTGCTTTGTCATTTTGTACTTCAGAATGCCAAACGATTTTCCTATTATAAGTATTTCATGACAACAGTAAGTATTTAATAGCAGAGAACATTTGTACTGTCTTGAGGACACTTGAGGTTTGTTGCTTTGAAGGCAATGTGTACTTTTAAAATCCAGTCTGCATAAGAGGTAGCACATCACTTATTTGTGCAGGCTGCAGAGCAAGAATCGGCCTCATGCTCCAAGAGCCTCAGTGTGCCTCTTGGTGCTGCCCTGCTGCAGGCTAGAGCTTCCCTCCCTCTGTGCTTGAGTTCATGGTTGATCAGATGAGTACAGCAGGGGCACAACCGTGCTGCCATGCTGGTTTGCTTTTTGCTCAATTTGCCATGCTCTGGCTGTATCAGTATTAGTCCACATGTAGCTTCCAAACTAGCACAGATCAAGGAACAGTGAAGTCTGAGGTGTAGGTTTTTCACTTGAGCGTGTCCTGCAGTCTGCACCCTTTAGCTTGGGAATGGAAGGCCACACAGGCACAGAAAACAAAGACATTGCGTACATTATCTGGACAAAACAAAGTCATTTTCACGATATTTCCATTAAGCTTTCTCAAGGCTACCAGGTCTCAGATTCTGTTGCACTTTGCTCACCCTAGCATTTGCCTCTGTACAGGCTTGATATTTGCTTCTGCAGATTTGTAGTTTTTGCCCTCTGCTATTTGTAGTTAGGGAAATAAATAAATTTCAGAATCATGCTGTAGTTGTAGAAGTACAAATAAAAAGTATATGCACAATTCACTGCAGTGAAACAT
Source organism: Indicator indicator (assembly GCF_027791375.1). NCBI lineage: Eukaryota > Metazoa > Chordata > Aves > Piciformes > Indicatoridae > Indicator > Indicator indicator. The sequence goes on along the minus strand of NC_072032.1, from coordinate 17,582,452 downwards.
ATTAATTTATATATATTCTATATGAGCTGAAAATTGGTAGAGGCATGCAATTAAAAAGTGCGCATCAGATATCTCTTCAGTTTTCTTTAGCAGCTGTTTCATGTTCCCAAACATACACATTGTTGTGGTTTTTTAAATGAATTTAAGTAGCTTGTAGGATATTTCAATACACAGAGCAAAACACTACAAAAAATTGTGCATATTAATTCTGCCCAAGAGTTGCCAAAGCAGGAGCAGAGATATCACATGAAAAATATTTTCTGCCCATGTGAAAGCTGTGAAACTCCCCAGAAAGACTAGGAAAAAAGTCTGCCGAGGGGTGGGAACAGAGACTGCATTTCACCCAAGGAGAGGTGTATGTGTGTGTAGATGTCAGTCAGATCTGAATTCTGGCATGCATCGATGTTACTGGTTTGTGCTCCATGACACAGCATGCCACATAGGCTTGAAGAACCCTCCCAGTTGAATTCCCAGGCTAAGTTTGTGCATGTTATAACATTCCAATATTTATTTAATTTCTGCTATTACTTCATAACATCTGAAAGAGAGTAACTCAAATATCTTGTCTTGAATTTGTCTGAGAAGCCAAATTTCTTTTTTAATACTCAAGTTCATCTGCAGTGAAGGAAGAAGGATAGCATTTTTGTAGTTTTGTAACTCTTAACTCATAAAATCGTAGGATACCAGGGATGGAAGGATCATCTGGTCCAACCTTTCTTGGAAAAAAAACTGTAAAGATCTTAAGTACACATTTCCTCACCCATTTTAGAAAGGGGGAGAAAAATCTTCAAAAGTATTTCTGCTGCTGAAGCAGGATGTGCAATGCTGCCAGGAACTGCTGTTAAATTTGTGAGCCTAGATTACTCTCAGTGAAATGGCTCAGCTCCCCGAGGTTCTCCAAATTCCCAGTGTGCCTTTGCCATTATCACAACAATCTTGCATTTGTTGTTTCACTGAAAAGAAAAAATTAAAAAATAGGAAAAGCACATGGATGGCTCAAATAAAAAGACAAAAATGATGTGCAAATGCTTCAAGAGCATCACCTCAGATGAATCATATGCTCTTCAGCACTGAGGATCATTTACTGCTTAACCAGGAGCTGTGTATCCCAGGATATGGAACAAAAGACTAGGGAATGGACATGGTGAAGCTAAAACCTTTCTTACCTTGAGAAAAACAGAGTACTTGCTGCACTGCACTTTGTCAGTTATAAAATTGATTGTAGTAAAAATTACCTTTTCTCACAGCTTTCTGTCAGTGTCTCTTTTGGAAGTGCCCCTGGAGCCCTGCTTGAAGAGCACTGTGTGGTACAGTACAGTGTCTTGGGAAATCAGACAGATGTATGTCACATTTAGAAATGATCTGTCTGTTAAATGAGATCATAGTTGGTTAAATTGCTGGGTAATTAAGGAGTTTTTTTGCTCTTCTTATTAGATAAACAAACTTTTTATTGCCAAAGGTTCTTGTCTTTCTAAATCGGTTCCAGGAAACCCTATACTGTCAGTCACTATTAGCATTTGGAGTAGCATTAAGAGCTTTATAGGAGCTCATATTAATCTGTCGAGGTTAACCTTTGTATCCAGGCTGCCTCAGTTGCTGTATTTCAAACCTGCAGAATGCCAGTTCTCCTTGGTGGGCAGGAAGAGGTTTTAGCACAAATTTAGCACTGCTTTGATCATAGTATGAGGTCATTTTGAACTTATTTGTGACCAACAAAATTTCTCAGGAGCACTTTTATTCAGTCTTATCAATTGAGTTGCTTAATTAGAACAAACTTTTAGTCTCTCATTTTGCTCTAGTAGCTGCTATGAAGACCTGATGAATATTAAGACAGTAATGTCAGGAATATTGCATTGTGTTTGGGCACTGGATCTCAGAAGGCATCAAAACAGAGTAGGAAGGGTCCCCACCTGCAAAATCTGCCAAGACCAACCTGAGGCACTTGCCCAATCAGCACCTCCTTTCACGGGCAGATTCTGCTCCCAGGCAGTTTGGTCCAATACTTAATTATGCTCATAATTAGAAAGTTTTCCTAATATCTAACCTAAATATTCTTTGCTGCAAATTAGGTTCATTTTACCCATCCTTCCCTCAGTGGACATGGAACATAATTGATAATGTTTTTATTACAGTGCTTGAAATAGTGGAACCTGCACTGGAACAGGTTACCATGTCCTTCCCCTGGACTTCTGCTTTCTGGGTCAAAGCCCAGTTCAGCTATCCCATGTATTCATTTCTATCTTGTGACTTCTCTCCAATCTGTATGTCCTTCAAAACACAGTTTCCCTGTGTAAACCTGCGACACCAGCTGAGGGTTCCCTTTCTGAGGAATGCAACCTGATGATGCCCCATACTATACATACTCCCTTCTTTGTGCACTGCTGAATCACCAGTCTTGCTGACAGCATCCCAGCCTTGGTGCACACTCCAGAATCTCCTATGAAAGTACTGCCACCCAGGCAAATATTTCCTGGGGAGTATTTTTTTACATGTTTGAATTCCACCCCCCCACACACCTTCACTTTGCTTCTTTCAAATGTCATATATTTGATTTAGAACTTTCTCAGTTCATAAGGATTATTCTGAATAACTCTATCACCAAAATTCTTCCCTGTCTCCAAACTGGTATCAGTTACATATTTCACAAAGACATCCTCCACTCCCCTATCTGTATCACTGAGGAAAGTGGTGGAAGGCACAGAACTGGGTGCTAAAAGCCCCCACTTGAAGTGCCTTTGGAGGTTGTCACTAAACCTAACCCCCCCGTTGCACACAATGAGGATATAGACACACCATTGGTTTTCTCGGTGGCTAGTAAGTCGGAGAGTTTTTACGGTTTTGTTAATTTTATCCCCAACTTTTGATACATGTGGTAGAAAGTTACCATAACCTCTCTTCATTGATCTCCTGTCTGCAAAAGGGAAGCAAAGATACTTGAGGAGTGCATGGCTCCTCAGGAAGATGCTGTTGAAGTGCAGAATGTAACTGGTTGTGTGTCCTGCCCTGCCCATCACTCATGCTGCCTGACACTAACACTGCTGAACCCAGTGAACTGGTGTCAGAGCCCAGGTCTGTACCAGGCTGTGGGCTTGTCAGGACCCTTTGCTTCGGTTTGCTCTCCAGCTTTTGGCAGCAGGCAGTGCCTGGCTGGCACCAGCACTGTGGGAAGCAAGCCCTAGTTAGAATTCCCTGTGTGCACCTGGCACAAGCTTGCACGCTGCTAAAAGACACCAGTGGAAGTGGTGGCTGGGACAAGCCTGTGTAATGGTTGTTGCAATGATTTTGTCATTCAGATTAAAATAGTTGACCTGTTCCAGCTTTTAAGCTTCCTGCCAAGGATGCTAACCAGCTTTTAAAGCTTATTTGCAGCAAAAATTTACGATAACACAGCAGCTTGAAGCCAGAGTGAGACTTAAAATCACAGGGCTACACAAAACTGCCCCAAAATGCCTGCTTGGTGCCAGGAACGGCACTAGGGAACTGATTGAGAAGGCTGAGCCCAGGGTCAGCCCAGGGGAAGGGGCCCTGCTGCTGTGGCAGGGACTTGGGTTTGGCCTCAATGGGGCCCTGGGCTCCATTCCAGACTCCCGGACTGCTCTCACATGGCCTACCAGACCCTGCCTGGCTTCTCCCAGCCTGGTGTCACTGTGGTGACCATGATGCTGAGCCTTTGAAGGGAAAACAAGAAGTGTAGATGATCCTGAAGGGATGGTTAAAGAAAAATGTTGACGTTTATGAGTGGCTGCTTGCATGCTATTTAAACATGTGGGGAGACATCTGATAAATATTTAAGTAGCACCAATTTATTTAGTGCTGTACATGTTTAACAAGACAAATACTAAAGAGGCTAAATAGATTAAGATTTCTAAAATTATTATGCCAAATGTGTCTTTTTACTCCAGGCCTCTGCGTAGCAAGGGTGTTTCCACCAGTGTAACTATCTCTTAATATATTAATACATTTTGTGCTTTGAAAACCCAGTGAACACACCCTACACCAAGGTAGCCATGCAGTATTTTGTGCCACTGAAACACATCCATGGTGTATCAGTACCAGGTCAGACCAGCCTGGAGAGTCTGTGCCTCTGCTCTGGCTGTCACCCTTATCCTCACCTTGAAAGGTTTTGCTTTTACATGAGGAAGGGCCTAGTGTTTAGTATTGCCCTTGCACACATGCACACTAGTCTCACCAAACTGACAAGTGTGTGTACATATGACCCCTGTGTATTTCTGACTCAACCACATGTGGTGGGGAGTAAGTTTGAGCGTGGAAGATTAGCTTGAGTACTTTGTACAGCATCTCACTTGATTAGATCTCTTGTCCTGACCCTAATACAGAGGTAAAAATATTTAATGGCTTGTACTGAATTAAGTAGCACTAGGCTGTGACTCAAGTGTGCATGACTAAATCTAGTTTACTGATTGAAGTGTGTCACCAAAGTACCCCCAGAAGAAAATGGCTTAGGTAAATACACCATGGGATCACTTTGGAATGACTTATTAGTCACATCCATGCAAAGAGCTCCCTGACAATGCTGAGCCTTTGTTTCAGACAGCAGAATACTCATTAGAAATTAAATTACAGCATCAGCATCATTGGGAGCTTTTTCCTTTTGTCATCTTTTGATTGAAAGAAAGCCTGCCTTCAGCATGACACCATGCAGCTATCGTGGCCATTAGCTTCAGGGCAGAAGAGTACAAATACATATTAGCCACTACTTCATGTGTTTATTTTCTCCCCCTGCAATACTGGAGAAGCTCAGCTGAGATCAGTGTGCTTTGTTATAAACATGGGCTTGCATCCTGTAGTGTGGTTCAGGTTCACATGGGTCAGGATGGGGCAAGGCCAGCACAAGCCTTCTCAACAGAGCAGAAAAAGCTCCCAACTTTCTTAGCTGGGAAAATCTCCCTGATACAGCTCCCACTGCAGAATGCACCGCTGGGGCAGCCCTGCCCCCTGCAGCCAAAATCCTCACCACCTTCCTTTCTTGAAGGCAAAGGAGGCAGTGGTTGCTCTTGTAGGGTTTATGCTGTCCTTGTCAGACCTATTTTCATCAGCTGCCTGTTTGCCCATGTATTGAGCTGCTTAAAGGAAGCAGAGAGTTTCCACATGGTCTGGTGGATTCTCTTTTGAGCAGAACTGGAGCTATCAAAACCTGAATAATTAACCTTTGGAAATTATACCATCATCTATGAGAAATACAGCCTATGTGTCCATGTATAAAACAAAGTTTCATATGAAATGCATTTATCCTCATTCTATCACCCACACAAGGTTGTTTTCACTATTAAAATATGCCTGACAACTTGTATATCCATGCTGGGTGCACTGGACGGGAACTAGCTTCCCGTATTCAGAGCAGGCCATACAGCACCTTCAAACATCAATATCACATCTGTTTGAGATGCTTGCTGGAAGATTTAATTCCTTTGTCAATTTTGTTAGACATCATTTCAGACAGGGACAGAGCTCTGGGTTCTGTACTGTGCAAAGATCTTCCTTCAGCCTTACTAACATGCAGTAAGAGAAGAGAAAGGCTGTTGAAGCTCTCTCAACAGACAGCAGGGAAAAGACTCTTTGCCAGTAAGACAACAAAAAGTCTAATGGGAGGCTACCAAAGCTAGAGCATTATTTGATTTGGGAGAGGTTGGCCAGATGGCAGAAGTCCTGGTGCCTCAGAGACCTGAAGCTCAAATAAAGACCAGAACACTGAAATTCCCCCCCCACCGACAATAACCAGGCTAGCCCAGTCTGGAAGCAAATGAAAAGCTGTATTTACAAGCAGAGTCTAAAATCTACAATGAAATGCAATGAATATGTACAAATATACAAAATTCACAACATTTATAAATATATACAATCAACAGAAAAGCACAACCGATCTCCCTTTGCTTCCCCCCAAGGGGACCCTCCCAAAGGGACCTCTCTCTCTCCCAGGAGCTTCCCTCCAGACCCCCCTGGACAGAGAAGCAGAGTTAGTTAAACAGAAAGTTGTTAACTTAGCTGCCAAGGTCAGTGTGTTATCTTCAGCCAGAAGAGAAGAAGAAAAAGCAGCCAGACAGCCCAGCAACTGCCCCCACTGCTGAACACAGAATGTGCAGAGTGCCTACTTTGTTTTGGGTAATAGTTCTTAAACATTTCTATCTATCCAATGGAAGTGTTTAGAACAATCATTATTTTGCTTTCTTATACCCAATAGTGACTTATTTACATTCTTTCACTTTCTCTGTTCTGAACTTTGCAAGGAAAAATTAAAAAGACAGTTTTAAACCATCACATGCTGTCAACTGGAGGAAGAACCAGGCCTTCCACCAAGTCCCCCTAGTTAATCTGTGGAGATCAAAGACAAAGCAAATGGGGTTTTCATGTCCTCTGTAATCAGACAATGTGAAGAGGAATTGTTCTCTCCACATTTCACAAGATTTGGTTACTTTTACTCACCAAAACATTGCAGGAAGGTGTGAAGAAAGATTCCCCAGCGTGCAAAAAGTCACAGCTCTTCATGCTTCCCTGGGCAGGTTTACCTGGGGCTTTCTTCATGGCCAAGACCACTGCAATTACCAGAGCAGAAAGGCAGTAGATGAGATATTGGGATACAATCCCCCCAGTTGCCTGCTGCTTTCTGTTTTTATGATTGTTTACCCCAAGTACACACTGTGATCTGCTGCAAAGAGCCATTTAGGGATGCAGAAGCAGAGGAAGGGCTCAGGGTAAATTTGTGCTGCTTTTGAGTGAAGGGTTCAGCAGCTTACACACACTTTCAATGCTTGGTCTCTTGCAGTGAATATTTTTTTTCCTGGTCCTGGGGTGATTTGAGTATGAAATGCAGCCTTTAGAAAAACATTAATTAATATTTCCAATCCACAGCATCTAGTTTGAGCCAGCTGTTCTTTCAGCAGCATGTCTCTGAGATTTCATAAACAGATCAGACCCTGTAAGGACTTGTGTTCGGGAGCACACAAAGGGGACACACATTTGATGTGAATTTACCCTATAGCAACTGAAAAGTTCAGTATTTGAGCAAGTCATGCAGTGGAAGCCCCCATCAATATAGTCACAGAAAACCCCTTGTGATGAGTGAAGGCGGAAGAGGAGAAGCAATCACCAAAATCCAGTTTCCAAATTGTCAGTCTGGCTGTGTAATGGCTGCTGGGAGCTGTTTGTGCTCATGTGGCTTAGAGCTTTTATTTTGAGCGTTATTGCCAGGCACTTCCTGGTAGATTCTGCTCTGCTCCAGAAGCAGTAGGTCAGAGTTCCTAAGTGTATGTGCATTACTTACACATCAGCGCTGTGCAATTTCCATCATCCACCTACAGAAAATATCCAAATTCAACCTATTAATTCTGCATAACTTCCCAAGTCTCAGGTACACACTTCAGGCAATGCTTCCCTACATATTTTTTTTATTTTAAAAATTTTTTTCCTGTTTGCTAATTTACTCCTCCTTTGCCCTGCAAATATATATCATTCATTTTGAATATTTTATGCAAAATGCAATACAAATGGGATTTGAGTCTTGCTGATAAGGATTCAGGTTCTGTAACTGGTATATTCCTACAAAACTTAGTCTCTAGGTTTCAAAATAGATGCGATTCACAGTGCAAAGCTGCTTAAAGGCACGGAAATAACAATATCTAAAAAGTAAAAAAAAAAAAGGAGTAAGTGTCACTCATGCAATTCTCCAAGAATTCTTCCTGAGCAGAAAGAACTTCCCTAAGAAATGACAATGCTGAAGCCTCTCATTACTTGCTTGGAAGAATGTGAAAAATAAAAATGTCCATCCTCAAGCTGTCAGCTGGATCCTGCTGCAGTGGAGCCTTGTTCTTAGTGTTTGTGAAAAGTCTTGGTGTGAGTTAGACCAGAACCAGTTCTGTTCAGTGATTTTACTTTCCAGTTAAGTCTCTTATTGGTAGCTGCACTTTCTGAAGTTAATGGCATACTTTTGCAGACAGTGTTTGCTTCTAGAAGTGATAGTGCTGATGCTTAGAGTATGATATGCAGAAAGACTCTTGCTTATGCTTGCTCCTGTGCAGACCAAGGTCACTGCTAAATCTTGTCTGCCACACTGCAGGTGCAGAAAGGAAAAAGCTGCATCTGTGGGAAGGAGTGGACAGGACAGGTGACACTAGGCTTCCCAACAAGGGATCGCGTTCCATATACAGCCAGAGCTTGTGCAGCCTTTGCTTGTGAAGGGCTGCAGTCCCTGGTACCTGAAGGAATCCAAGCCTCTCACTCAGAAATTGTGGCTGTGCAGTTACACTGACATCAGTGGGCTTCTTGGCAAAGCAGCATGCAAGAGGTTCACTTTGTGTTTTAAGAAGCTTGCCTTTTTGTTTTGTTTTAAATAGAAACCTCAGAGGGAACCCGCAGGTATTCATCAGAAGAATTTCTGGTGATATTAGTGCTTTATGTTTCTGAGTTGGACATCAAAAAAACGGACAGAGCAGCAGAGAAACCTGGAAAATTTCTCTCTGGAGTCCTTCACAGATATCAGATTCAGTTCAGTCTCACAATTGTTGAAAACTTGTGGGGATTATATGAACTACCTCTTGCTTGTGTGTGCGCAAGTATCTTCCCTGATCATTAGAGCTATCAGGAATAGTACAGGGTCTGGGAAACAGACAGAGACAAATCCAGCAGGATGGGTGCAGAGCAACCTCCCGTGGCAGAACTCCAAAAGCTCTGTTCAAACACTGCAACAGCTTGTGCAGCCCTGACTGAATCTCCCCGCAGAGTCCAGGTTTCCAACATATGGTGGCCATAAAAAGGCACAAACAACTTGCACTAATTGTGCAAAAGAGAAATAAGCAGTTAAACAAATTAGAGGATCAAAGAGTGAGAGATTACTGGTATCAACAGCAGATGTTCCAGAAAAAGTGGTCCTCAGTGACTGGAAATGAGAAGCTGTTGCTGACCCTGTTTCTGCACTAACAGCTGCATTTATCTCCATCTCTGCTGTCAGTGAAGCAGGAGCTGCTTTAGAAAGGGAGCAGCTCTTGGGTGTACTCAGGCACTGCCCTTTGCTCTGATGATCATTGTGCTCTGATGGTCATGGCTGGCTCTCCTGTAAAAGCTGCAGTGGGCACCACTGGGTTAGATAAGATACCATAGGTTAAATGAGATGATTCAGCTGTTAGAAGGGCCTTGTAACAGGAAACACAGAGGTGAGGGGCTGGATGTTAAAAGGAGGGTCACAGAGTAGGAAGGTCAATGAGTGTGAAGCCCTACAGCAAGCCCTGGCAGTCCAATTCAAGCTCATTTCCATCAGTTACCAGAATTCAAACCACACCCAACAGAAGAGCACTGCTACACTAAAGCGGATGTGTTTGCAGAAGGGGGAACTGGTTAATGAGAAAACCTTCTTTGAACCTTGACAGGGTAAGGCTCACCACAAAGCTCACTTGGGAAGTGCTTAAGTAGGCGTAGGCATGAGCAACTTTCTCAGGCTCTGCCAAACAGTGCCAAAATCTCTGTCAACACGCAGCATGGCTTTAAAGATGCATCCACATTTAGTTTCCTCCTGCAATTAAAACAGTTTGAGAGACCTTCCTGATACTTCACTGCTTTGGTTCAGTTGTGCAGGAACCCAGAGCAAAACCTGTGAAGATGTTAAGTAATTCCCATATGAAATTTACACAAAGGACCTTTGCTGCTGCAGGGCTTGGCATTGCATTATGACAAACAAAATGCAGATGAGCATCTCTCTGCTTTCAGACTCCTAAGAAAGCCTCCTGATGAGGCCTTGTGGAATTAATGGAACATTTAGTGTGTTTACATTGAGGAATATTTGAGACACAGCATTTGTTTCAAACAGGGTTACTAAACCTTTGATCAGTTCTATACCCCAGAACCATTTGTAATTTTTTTCTTTTTTTATAACAATATAAATATGAATTACAATGTACTCAGAGATTTTTAGAAGAGAACTGGCCTAACAAAACTCCAACCTAAATCTGAGCTAGATAGATTTAATTTGTTTTTCAGTAATGAATAGATGAAAACTGCTTGGTTTGGCACAAGAAAAATTGCTGACTGGTTTTATTTTCATGCTCCCGTTCAGCTTCTGCAGGTGAATACTGCTGGGAGCAAATGGCACCCACTCAAGTTTCCAGATCATCAGTTAACATGCTTGACTGTCTGCACTGTGATGGTCATTTCCAGCTCCTATAGGTCCCCTAAGAGTGAGACCTGAGCTGTAGCACAGTGACAAACCTCGGCTCAGCACAGTTTTTTAAAACGGCAAATACTGCTGCTAGTGAGGGAAGGGCATTCGGAGCACATTCTTCATGCATGTGACCACTGCTGAGTTCCATTAGATTCTGAAGAACAATTTTGAGGCCAGGGCTGGGCAACAGACATACAGAATGATGTGTCTGGGAGGATGCTGCTCAAACAATAAAAATAGAGGAAAAGATTTTTCTTCACTACATACCCAATCTGCAATCTGCTGTTAGCTTCCTTCTACATCCAATGACATTTCTGCCAGGTGAACTGGGCAGCTCCAGTACAGTACTGCTGCCACACTCAGAACTTAATGGGGGTGCAATTAATATATACTTTATCTCACTGAAGTAGTACAATGTTTTTCACACTGCCATAATAAATTTGGCCCAGTGGTGCATCAGATCTGGAGCAGGCTCACCTTCTCACTTCTGATTGAGAACGCTCTAGACTTCATGAGGTTTGAAAAAGAGGAAGGCATTTTCTTTAATGAAAAAGACTTAGATTTAAGAATTGCTGGATATATATTGAAGAAGGAAAGAGAAAAAAATGATCACTGCATTATGAAAATATTCTTACCTATAGAAAATTGTACATGACTGTAAACTCAACAGCTTGTGACAACTTTTCAGTCAAAGTAAATCGTTCTGCCAGCCAAATAGTAGCTAAAGCTGTTAATAAAGAAGTCGGCTCTAATTGCTTCCTTGGAATGGAGCCGCACACACAGCTGAAGCAACACTCACTAGTGTGCTCATGACAGAGATGTAAATTAGGAACCGTTCAGTTCTTACTATGATTGCTCTTAATAAGCACATGTAATTATATGGTAATAGGATGCAAGACTTACTCTCTGGCTTCTCTGCAGTGGAGGAGCATTTCACCCTGGGAGGAAACATTTAAGTTCAAGTAGCAAGTCTCCTTTCTTCACTGCAGCCCTGCCAGTCTCTCAATACTCAAACTTGCTGTATCTCCAGAGGCTGGAATTCCTGGAGTCTTCTGATTGTATGACAATCTGCAAGTTACTCATATATTTCAGAGAAAAAGCCTCCAGCTCTTAGGGTTACAGACAAAAGCTTCCATAATAATACTAATTATGATTATAAGTAAAAAAAGATGTCCCAGAGGCCCAAGAAAAGAATGTGGTATCAGACCTTTTTGTTCTTTAAATCTCATAGAAGATACCTATCACGGTGCTTCAGAGAAGGGGAACCTGCTCAGGATTTTGTCCATGGAGAATTGATAATCCCGAAGCCTAGGCTTGAAATACCCTTGCATGTTCCTTTGATGAAACCCAACATGATGACAGGAGAAGAGTTTCCTTTGCTTCAGGGAAGTGCTGTTCCTTAGGATGGAGCAATGCTGTAAGTCTTTCTGGCCTTGCTCCTTGCTATGAGACAGATTTGGGGTCAGCAAGCTGGAGTCCCTTGTACTTTGTTTCACGAATTTCTTAAGCAGAAATAGTCTTTTATGTCCCACTGGAAGAATGTGCTGCTGTGCAGCTTAATTGGGATTCGTTGTTTTAGAGATCATTGGCTGAAATTTGGAAGCATGATATTAGGTTTGCACAGGGATTTATTGCACATCCAGAAAAGCAGGAAGGGCTGTGGCTGAAGTGGAAGCTATTACAGACTTTGGACCATACATTTGAATCAGTGCATCACTTTCAGGCAGACACAAGCTTTAAAGAAGTGCTGGTTGTTTGCCATGGGAGATGCACAGGGGGGCCTATAGTATATTTCCTAATTAATTACTTCACATTAAAAGTATCTCTAAATGCCACTGCATTGAAGGGCAAACTATGTTAGTGCTTTCAACTTACAACCTAGGAATTACTAATTGAATTTATTTTAATTAGGGAAAGTCAGCCAGAGCTAAGGAGCTGCCTCCCATCATTTTGAAGATCCATGTAAATTGTAATGCCCTGGAAACTGCTACCACTTGCCTTAAAGAGACAGGGTGGAGTGGGGTTTGTGAGGTTCTGGTTTCAGTTTTTGTTTGAGTTTTTAAACAAGCATTTGCCTTCCCCTCCCCCCCCCTTTCCCGTTAAATGCTATATAGACACGAGTGGGCTCTTCACACTAAACCAGCACTGTGTAAAATAATTTCATCACACAGAAATTCTTTGTGGTCTGCTGGTATTCCACTGAGGGTACAGGCTCAGGGACTTAACTTCTTGCCTGAAGTATTTTATTTCAATTCTTATCCAAAAATAGAACATCAAAATCTTTGACAGCTCACTGGAAGTGTAAATGTAAAGATCATTGAAGTGGGAAGGAAATCAAGCAAAGCTTGCACCTTTCTTCTCTCCTTCATAGCACTGCATCTAGGATTTCATGTCAACATAGCAACTTTCTAAGTGGAGCTGATTTTGCACCTTAATTGCTTGCTTCAGGTATTGAAAAAAGTGGCTTTTTATTATCTGTAATCAAGGCATCAGGGTCTCAAAGCAAAGCCATTAGTCCCTATTTATGGTCATGACAACTTAACAAAGAGAAGTAACAATCTCAACAGAATATGCAAGACGTCCTTCTTCTGGAAGTATTCAGGTGCCTAAATAAAATTAATTAGCATCTAAATACTGTCAAAGTCTAGCCCAGATGTGGTGCAGTTGGCCATGCTGCTACATGGGAAACATCCAAAGTTTATACTGACAGAGACCACTTGAAGATCTGCTTTATCAGCTATAAGATATAAAATGCTCCTATGTTAATAGGAACATAGCATGGAAAGGAAATCATTATTCTGGTTTTGTTCCCAGTGAAGCCTTGACAGGATGACTGCTTCTTCTCTTGGGGACACTTCAAAGATTCAGGAAAATCATGGAGAGTCTAGAGGAAGAAACACTAAGCTGCTTTAGTCTAGGGGAAAAAAAGATGATCAAGAAGAGGGGTGATAAGTCTTCCACTAAAAATATTTTTATTAGGAAAGTGATTCATTACTCACTCTGTGTGCTGGAGAAAGGAAATGAACATATTGCAGGCTTCCTCTGCTTCTGCTCCTTACAGGTAGGCAGCAGATGAAAAACGGTTTACATTGGTGCTCCAATGTCCTGCCAGCAGGAAGGATTTGCTCCTTGCTGGGGAAAGCAGCAAATGCCTCTGTGAAGGGTTACTTTGCAGTCACCACTACAAAGAGCAGCAGGGACTGGTGGACTTTCAGCTGGGTAGGGTAGAAGGGCTCCTGCCCAGGAGACGGGATCTTTGCCAGCACTAGAGAGGCACAAAGACAGTGAAGTGTCACACACCAAGTGACCCTGGCTGCTCAACTGAGATACTTTCAAGTAAGGCTTGAACAGGAGAGAAAGTAGTGGAGCTGTTGCTCCTGACTTATGAATCGTAATCCTTCTGCTCAAGGATCAGGTGGAACCAAATGCTTCCTGGAGACAAGTGCACAGAGGATGTTTCCAAGACAACTTTGTCACTTTCAGTCATATGATGATGCTGCAGGAGTTACTGAGGTAGATGGGAATTCTCTTGATGAGGAAAGCCTCTTTGCCTGCCAGCTTTCCAGGATGGGGAGTCTTCAGCTAAGCTTTGGGAGGAAAAGAGTAACAAGGATCCCATTGGCAAGCAGTAACAGCTTGGACCACGCTATAAGAAGCACAAAAATGAGGTTGTTATTGTAAAGCCAAGGGAAGGACATGAAGGAATATGGGGGAATACCTCCACTGAATGTTTTAGTAGCCTGAATGCTGCCTGTCCTGCGTACTGCTCCCTCTCCTTGAGCTGGAAAAGGACAGGAACAGGGGCAGAGCCACGGCCCTTCTTCCCTTGTGCTTGAGGGCCATGGTGGGATAGTGCCTTGCCTGGCTGACTTTTACAGGACCTTGCTTTCTTGTTTTTCATCATTGGACATTAGGACAAGAGGTTTATCTTATTTATTCCTTATGGTCCTTCAACAAACATTGACTGTGGTGCTAGGTTAGCACTCTCCTCCCTTTACCCCGTAGGTAGTTGAAGACACATTAGTAAGGTTTCACACAACATATTTTGAGAGCTTCTTACTAGATGCATATCGACATTCTCTGTGGGAACTGCACAAAGACAAAACACAGCTGTGCAATACCCCCCACCCGCCCCCGCTACAGAATACAGCAGTTTCATGGGGACTCATATCAGTGCTGAGGTACCTCAGGTTTTTCAATCAGCTTAGGCCTTATCCTGGGCAACAAACCAAGAAACATCAGAAAGTGGCTAACAGAGTTGATAGCAGTTTTCTTGTTCTTTAAAAGAGCAATCTCTAGACCAGATTAAAAGGGAATGATGGAACAACTGCAGTCTTCCAAAATTTTACTGGGCAAGTAATCAGATTGGGGTTTTGTTCTTTTTAGTGCCTGAAGAGCAATATGATGAATGAATGACAGCCTGAATTTGTCAGATCATCTCAAACCAGTGCACTTCCCTTGCCAGCAGTAATACACCATAAGGTGAGAAGCAGCAGATAATCAATACGTTGATTTTCATGAAGCTTTTGACACTCTCGCACAGGATATTCTCAAACTAAGGAAACAGTTCAGATTAAAATTGCCTGGAGCAGCTGACAAAGCTTGTTGGGAAATCCTGCTTAGGGAGTATTTATCACTAGTTCATCATCACACAGCAGTGAGATTCTGCAGAGGTCCCTTCATGCTCCATTGCCATTCAGTGCTTTTAAATAAGTAGGACTGTGCTGATACCAGGGAAAGGTAAAGGAAGGGCTGTGCATCGACTGCGTGACAGGGGCTCAAGGCAAACTTGGCTAACCACAGAAACAGATGGTAAAAAAATTAACCTGAAGCTTCTGTAATACAGGATTTTACCTTTTGCAGCTTTACACCAAAGCACCAAGCGCAGGCTTGGGAACAGCCAGGCAGTTCTATAGACAGCAGATAGGTACTGTGGTGTCTTCAAACTCCTCCTGGTCAGCAGTGGCATCCTCTTTGTAAATCCCATACCAGGACATGGCAACTAACGGCTGGCTGATGCAATCCTGCCTCAGCTCAGCTGGACAGGAAGGCATCAGCTGGAGTTCTGTGCCAAAATAAGCATGGGACAAGTTGTCCACACAAAGAGAAGCTGAACTCATTGGGGTGGTTTACCCTGAAGGGAAACCATGAAACAAGCCTCAGCTGCCAAGGATGTAACAGAAAAAGAGAAAGAGGGGAGGTGAAATTTATTCTCCATGCCCATGATGGACAAAAAGTTTGGGAGAGACATTAAATTTCAGTAAAGGCGACTTAGACAGTAGAAAGCTTTCTACATGTGATAGCAGCATTTGAAGTGGAGGAATTTACTCTTCAAGAAGGTTGTGGAATCTCTGTAAAGACTGAGGAAGATGTTAACAAATATTTGTCAGGAGGTACATGAATTGAACAGGACCTGAGCTAGCATAGGTATTTTTATTCAGCTTCCGACACCGTGAAACAGACGTAAGGTAAAAAAGGTAAGACAAGTAAAACAAGAGGGTGTAGCAGTGAGCACTGGAACAAAGCAGGCAGAAACCAGCTGAACAGTTCAGAGAACAAACCTCAGTACTGGCACCAAGAAACCAGAGATTCTCTCACTCATAGCGGTTTTTGTGAAACCAGGGAGCTTGCACTGTTGTTTCTTCAGGTTTGCAGTTTGGTGAGCATGCCAAGAGCTTGGCACACCTACTGCCCTCAGGCACAAAACCCCTATTGCTGAAAGCTGGGTCTACTGGAACTCTGATTTTGTAGAAATTAGACTTGTCAAATCTGTAACAAATAAAAAGAACAGATCAGCTCTTTCAGACCAAGAGCTGAAACTTCCTTCACACAATTTGCCATTTTGAGTATCAGAGGCCCAAAGCTGGTAAATCAGTTCCACAAAATGACTCTGATGCTGGTGGCAGAACATCCACCTTAAGAATCACTCCAGTGGATGCTGGCCTTTGCTCCTTGCTTTTGAGAAATGAGGGTCTAGCACAGCTAGAGAATTTACTCCTGCCCACATGAAGGCAAAATAGCAGGTGGCCACTAAATGGCTGAACAAGCACCACTGCCTCAGATGGAGCAGAATTGGCTCTCCTATGTCAAAGTAATTTAAAATGACTAAAGACAAGTCAAATTTTGACACCAGCCTAAGAGGGGGTTCCCGGCTACTGCAGGAAGCATGTTGTCTCAAATCAGCAGCTAGTGCCAAGCCTCAATGCAAGATTCTTTTCCATTACATCTATGCCTTGGAGGAGTCCAAAGGGTACAAAGTGTTATCTGACCTGAAAATAAGGTCCCATGGCTCTGAGGTTAGGCACATACACATCTGATACTTCTAGACTTGTTTCCAGAAGAGCCTAACTTAGTACAGCTTCTGCTGCCTTGGCTATAGAAAGAAGCTGGCTGGTGGCTATATCACTGTCTCTAACAGGCACATCAAGCTCAAATCAAGTCTGCAGGAAAATTTTAAGCTGACAGTCAGTCCTGTCACTGGAATTTTATTGGCCAGCTTCAATTCAAACACCTTCCTGTTCTGATTTGGTGCACTGAGCCTAAGAACGCTGCTGTCCAACACAAGATTTTAAGTTCCATAGCCACGTTTCTCAGTAGATCTGAGGCATCACTTCCCAAGCCTCCACAATTTCACTTCTCTGAATTACCTATTTTAAACTGTCAGCATCAAACATATGATTCCTGACCTACCTTGATACTTAATTTATTTTCAACAGGTACAGCAGATATAAGCATGTCAGGACCGGGCATCTCAGTCACATACTCTGTCTCATATTCAAAGTGGGCAACATACATAGGAACTTGTTACTGCTTTTGTCCAAACAACCGAGCATGGAACAGAAAAGCCTGCACCAATATAAATCATGAGCCCCAAAACCTGACCTATTAAACCCATACTTACCTTGCAACATTGCTCTCACACCACCAGATCTAAGATTAATAAGCAATTTTCCAATGCAAAAACCTGACTGCAGTAAATGCAATAATTAGTCCAACACATGGCAGTGGGTCTGCCTATTTAACACGCAATTAATTTAGCAAAGTTTGCAATAGATCTGCAGTCACCCTAGAAAAAAACAAACAAACAAAAACCCAAAACAACAACACTAGAAGCCAAGGTAGTGCTGCTGCAACCCACATCTTTGTGCTCACTAGGAATTGCCTTCACTCCCTCTCTCCCCTGACTGGATGCTCACCACTTCCTGCAGCTCAGCTCTGAGACAGAACTGCCTCCAAGTGAGAGAAGAACCTTGGCTCTGCTTGAAAGCATCACGGTCCCACAGAGCAGTAATGCATGGAAGGAGTTAGTCTCCACAGCCTCCAACAGCAGCTGTGAGGTACAGGTGGGCAGTATATTTATAACAAGGGCAGATTCAGAAATCTCAGTTTATTGCATCTCCAACACGGTGACTGTGTTTTGGTGAAAACTGAGAAATGTTCTTCAATAACCCATTCTAACTCTGGATTTTTCTGCCACTAGAGCTGTGAGCCCACTACAGTGTTCTCTGGTGTTGCATATCCATGTTCCCCCTTACAACTCCTCTGCTAGCACCTTTTCTACATCAGAGTATAACAGATACTGAAGTGATAAAAAAGCGTAGCTGGGCTTAGGCTTAGTTGGTATGGCTGAGACACCGGTCTGGAGGAAAAAACACTTAACAAATAGCACATGAAGTGATTCCGACAACCTTCAGCCTAAGCATCTCATACCACTTCACACAGAAAAACCCTCGAGATGAAGGTGAAGCCATGGCACCACGCCCATTGCTTGTTACAGCCCTCTGCTAGCTGCTCAGCACTCACACAACACCATTTGCTTCCCTGCGGTCATCAGAACTAACAGAGTCCCCATTTCTAAGAGCAAGCAATTACTCTGAAGAAGTTCTAAAAGCAAACTTTGCTTAGCAATTGTGAAGAGCATTTCTGAAGCCACGATTACCCAAGACTGACACAGCAGGTACAACTCCTAGTTTACTCACAGTGGAGTAGCCTGGTTTGTAAGACAAAATGCTGCCATGTTTCAGGAGTTTCAGTTTGATCATATTTGTGCTATAATTCAGTTGCATTCATCCTTGCTTTTCACCACCAAATAGCTTGAGAACTGTAGTCCAGCAGATGAGCTGGTGTAGCAGCCACGACTGGGCTTTAACAGTGACCTCAGCAACTATGCTGACTCACAGACTTCTAAATGAACACTTAGAATTTTGCACCACCACCACAAAAAAGACAAGACAAAGCTGAAAAGTTTCAACAAACTCACTCTAGATTAAAGTAGTAAATAAACAAACTGCATATTTGTGTTTGTAAAACTACTTTGCCCAAGGGGGAATTCTGCTTGGCTGATGAACATCTGAAAGGCTTCCAAAGATTAATTAAATAATCCTACAGAAAAGAGAGTTGTTTTTAGTGGTCCCATAATGAGTGATACTGGACTCAGGGTGTGCTTTGGAATGAATTTGGCAACTGTGACTTCGGTTGAAATATCACTGCTTGCATTAAAACTGCCTAGGTTTTATTTTTGGAGGGATTATGAATTAAAGAACTTGATTTATTCACTGCCTAACCTCTGATGCTCTTATTTCAGTGCTGGGACAGGAGCTATTCAAGAAGATCTAAAGAAGTAAAGAACTACATTTGTAGATGAGAAATTTCGTGTTGCTGGTTTTCTTTGTGTTGTGGTTTGTTCCTCTCAGCCACCTCTGGAGTTCTGAGAGGATCACCCAGGGTCAGAGAAGAAGCTTCCTCCACCTTTCACTGCTAGATATTCAGGGAATCACAAAAAAAACATGGGACCCAATTAGGGTGCCTGGAGCAAGAGAAAACAATGAACATTTCCTGCCCACCTGAACCCCTACCAGTCTATTAGAGAGAGTTTAAGGGGCAATGTTGCATTTGGAAAGCTCTCTCTAACCAGTGCCCCAGGTATACCTTTGATTTACTATGATCCATGTCAAAGTCCTGCCTACACAACAGAGATGAAACAGCCATACCCCAAAGCCCAGCGACACTACTTTAGATCTTGTTACTACAATGCAAGTGTTAACAACAAAGCAGCAGCAGATCTGGGCTTCAACAGGAGGGTCTGGGCCAGAACACGGAGCTCAGTGCATTCAGCCAGCACTCTTCACTCTTACTGTCACAGGCTCAGGAAAGACCTTGCCTGAACTTACACTGCAAGTACATTTGGCTTAGCTGTGTAGGTGTAACTCATCCAATTACCCACATGAATGACAACTCCCTTAAGACACGGTATTTTTTCATTTACATAGCTTTTGCTTTTAAAAACCAAATTAGTAGTAGGTTGGCATCAACACCTTCTTCATGCAAGAATTAACAACTAACTGCTACAGAAATAAGTCACAAGTAAAATCACCAACAACCCAGCTCCTATGCTCATTTGTGCCTCAGTTACCAGAATCTTGCTTTATGGAAATTGGAATTTCATCCAGTAAATACACTGGAGGTCCAACTCTGAATGCTAAGGAAGAAATGCTGACGCTGTACTTTTCCTTTTTTAAACAAACATTACAAAACTGGATTTTATTGAGTTTCACACAAGATGCACTTATAAAATTGATACAGAATGTCATTCAACAGAAAAAACGAAACCAATTCCAAGATTTCTTCAGCAACTCCTAAATAATTAAAAAATAATATACACCAAATTGACAATCTGAATTTCAATGTGTGAACATCTCCAATTAGTATAAAATACATCAAAACTGAAAGAATTTCAGGATTTTCCCCAGCACAAGTTCTCTTTTGCTCTCTTCCCTGAACAGTAACCACACATTTTGGCCATTGCTCCAGCTGCTCTTGATAGGAGAGAGGCTGAAGGACTGGAGCAAGGAGCTCCCACCAGAGCAGACCATGCTAACCTCATTACCAAGTCTGCTCAGATACGTGATAACTCTGCCTGTCTCTATCTGCTCTGTACTGTAGTCCTGCAAGTTTCAGGGATTAGCATTTACATTGAACTTTCACATGTTCACAGAGCAAATAAAATTTGGCTTTCTCACCCTGACAAATTATTAAATTAGCAAAAAGCAAATTTTATCCTCGTTTGTTCAGCACTGAAATACTTTTATGACATCTTCCCTTGGAAATTGAAATGGTCTTACTTAAATATCTGAAAGGCAAGTGAGGTTAACGCTGTTTAACAATAGAGGAAGGATTTATCTTTAACTAAAGGGTCTCTTCTGATACAAGTCTCCAAACATATGCTTTGAGCTCAAATTTATTCCACGCTTGGTCTGAGCATTCCAAATTATCTTTCATCAATTCTCCCAGGACTGCATCTCACACTAGACATGCAGATGCATTGTAATGCTTAAATATTCATTATATATCAAGTCTATCTACTTAAGTTCGGCTAAACCAAATCAATTAAAATGGGTAACTCTGATTTGATTGTCAGCATGAACTTTTATAAGCATATCAGGCAAGGTAGTACATAGATGCCAGTCTTGTCAGTTAGACCCCAAATGCAGTGTCATTCTTTGCTGCTGTGTTAATGCCATACATAGGGCACCAACACACCACTTTGCTGCAATTCACATTGCCTTTCCTCAACATACAGAAGCGTCCCTTAATTAGATCTTTTTTCCTACAGCAACAAAAAATCCTCAGCTCTTAAAAATAATTTATAAGTAATCTGCCTTGCAGGACACACAACACAAGAAATTAATATGCTTCATATTTGCCCAGTTCAGCAGAACCTTTATGACTGTGATCTTTCCTTGCTCTTTAGAACTTAGATAAAATAGTATGCAGTAGGTCTTTCATTTAAAGGCAAAGTTTTATTCTGATTACAAGATTTTCAAGGTACATATCGAAGATTTTTGTTGACAGGAGTAACTATCTTGACTTACTGTTTTATGTACCAATGCTTTACGCGTTTGTTGATAAAAGCACAAGTTTTGAATTCTGCTTGCAGATGCTTAACAAAACAAGGTAACTGAAAAGACAGGCTTCTGGTCAAGCTGTCATATGTCCAGGAGTATCCTTACACTGGAGGAACCTTCATGAGAAGTAGTATGCTCTGGAAGCATGGTTTCATAGCGCAGAACAGGATTAGGCTTTCTTTCCAGTCTCTTTTCCAGACAAGAAGATACTGAATTTCTGCCACCAGGCTAGAGACTCACGAGAGGCAAATGAAAGATCACTTACTTGACCTGACCAGATACCAAGCCAAGTTACTCATATAAAGAAATTAATTTTTTTTTGCCATTAATAATTTAAGTTTTTAAATAAATATTTATGTGCCTTTTTTTGGGCATCTGTCCATTCTGGTAGCATCTGCTGCTCCAACAGCTCAGTATCCTTAGCACATTGATTAAAAAAAAAAAAAAAGAAAAATCAAACAACTTAGTCAATTCTGTTTCCACAAATAGTAAACCTGTCTATCTCCAACAAGTCCTTCTTTGCAGACCTGTGTTTTAATTCTGAACTGTCTTGGCTTATATCTTTTTCTTCTCCATCAGGAGTTGTCAGAAATTGATCAGAATTGCTTGTTATGAGTAAAGAGGGTGCATTCTCCTTCTGATGCACAGGCTGACTGGTAACTGATGCAGATCCATTTCCATCTGTGGGCTTTCCTGTTGGAACAGAAGACAATTACAATTAATAGTGAATTTCACACAGACATACCGATGCACCTGTAACATCCAGATTCATGGGAAAGTGTGCTGTGTCAAATCAGCAGAAGAATGCTTTTATGGAAGCCACTACCAAGCCACTATCTACTCAATTTTATCATAAGAGATTTCTAATTGGTAGAAAGACAGAGAATTAATTCTATGGAAGTTCAGATAAGGAGTAAGAGCACAAGTAGATGTTAGGCCACACACTGTGCTCCTCTCATTTAAATACTCATTTTTGTTGGCATAGGCAAAAAGATTTTTGACAGTCATTGTGTGAATCACAAATATTTTCTACTGAAATGGAGGAATCTCTGTGCCTAATCCTCCATATATGTACAATAAACCTGGCTTCTCTAGGGATAGCTAATAAATGACTCATGCACTGCTACACACTTTCATAGCTGTGACATCCTAAAGCTGTCTATTTTTATTCCTACCTCTTTCTTTGGTAGAATTGAACCTGGGTCCATTAAGCTAAGACATTTGTAAGTAACATCCATGAATTTTTTCCACCTTTTAATTCTTTAAATGTTTGAACAAAATGCACAAGCAAATGACAAGGACATGTTTTTCTTGCTTACTACCTCCTCGTAAAGATTGAGTTATTATTTCTAAAGGAATCTGAAACAAATCTGACTACTGTGGAGAGGACTGTAGACCAGCCCAAGGGAGCATTCTTTGTCAGAATGGCACCACTATCCAAATCAACTAGAAAAACGTTTTTCTGTATATAGTAAATCTTCACAGTACACCAACCTACTACCTGAAAATACCTGGATTACTCTCTGCAGTCTTATGCAAATCAAAGGTACTAAAAATAACGCTAATTGTAGGACTTTGTCACAAAGGTAAGTATTTTCTAACCAGCAGCTTACAGTCAGCCTATAAATGATTAGCAGTAATTAAAACTTTCATCCTCCAAGAGCAATTATAAAATTATTTCAAAATTTTAAACTGTTTCTGTGGACAAGGTAGAAATTCTTAGGAAAATGAACTGACTTACATTATAAGCTGATAGGAAGTAAGGCTAGATTAATTCCCTCACCCTCATTCTAGTAAGAGATGAGTTGAGAGACTGTATTGAAGAGAACCTGATAAATGGGGCACAGGGATTAACCAATATTGCAGAGCCCAGCAGTAATAATGCAGGCACACAGCAGCTGGGGAAGGTAAAATAATTTTTTTTTTCACATAATGGAGGTTTCAAGTAAATAAAGAGCTGTTAAAAGGTGTTAAAAGTTATAAACAGCCCTAAAAACTTAAAAATTGAGCTTTTTCATTACTGATGGAAGTTAAGAACATTCTAAATGAAAATCAGCAAAAGCTTTTTGATTGCTACTTTTCAATCAGAATGTTTCCATTTGTGCCAATAAGCATCTCTGCCAACTGACCTGGTAAAACTGCTGCTGCTGCTTCAGCTAAAAAAGTCTTCAGGATTTATTTACTGTGAGTTTAAGGGTCAATATAAGTCAGTATGACTCCTAAGTGTGGTATCAGAATGCTTCATTAAAACACTATCATTAATACTTGTCTAATGAAATGCAAAAGGCATCCAGCACAATTGATATTACATTCTTTCATCATAAAACTAAAGCAACTCCATCAATTTCAGCTCTTTAAAGTTTCTGCCTGGTATGATTTGACATAGGTAAGAGATTTATGTCTGAAACACTGATAGTCTCTCTGCTATTGCTGGCAAGACACTGTGATGATCAATAAGCACCCTGCACTTCAAGCTGTTCAGGTCTCTGGCAAGCAATGGGGTGAACACAATAAAAGCCTCCCCGTTAAGTTCTCTAGGGCTCTCATTTTGCTCTTCACAGAGGAAGACATCCAATCCAATTCAGTTGACTGCAACAATGAAGGTTTCTGTTTCTTCTAGAAGGTGTCACACAAATGTAACAGTGCCCCCTTCCAATTACATATGAACTGCTAATGCTGAGGACCTACACGAAACACCACACTGCACAGACTTGAAATGAAGTGAGCAGAGACCAGCTGCAATTCCTGTTTAAATTTCAGTAAGCTTTTCATTAACGTGCCCAGGACAACCTATTGTGTGCCATATTTTATGTTAATTTCCACAAGAAATGCACCGATTGCTTCTATTAAACTTCAGCACTGCTGGAGATGATATGTAAATATTTAATTATCTGAGGTGATTCTTCCTTTTACTCAGCTCTTGTTGAGATCCCACCTCGAATATTGCATCCAGTTCTGGTGTCCCCATCATAACGGCAGAGAGCTGATGGAGTGAGTCCAGAGGCAGACCATGAAGATGATCCAAGGGCTGGAGCACTATGCTATGAGATAGGCTGAGGGAGCTGGGGGTGTTTAGCATAGAGAAGACTCCAGGGGGACATTATAGCTGCCTTCAGGGGGACCTTATTGCTGCTTTCCAATACCTGAAGAGCTCCTACAGGAAGGCTGCAGAGGGACTTTTCATAAGGGTGTCTAGCGATAGGACAAGGGGGAAACGGTTTGAAGCTGAGAGAGAGTGGGGTAGACTGGATCTTAGGAAGAAGCTTTTCATTATGAGGGTGGTGAGACTCTGGAATAGGCTGCCCAGGGAGGTTGTGGATGGACCCTCCCTGGGGGTATTTAAGGGCAGACTGGATGAGACCTTCCTTGAATATCCAAGTCTAGTTGAGAGGTGTCCCTGCCCATGGCAGGCAGTTTGGAGTAGATGATCTCTAAGGTCCCTTCCAACCTGAGCCACTCTGTGATTCTATGACATAGCCAAAGAGATTGGACTAGATGATCTTTAATGGTTCCTTCCAACCCAAACCATTCTGTGATTGTCAAACAGAAGCCTGCTACTATTCTGATGTTTCTACCACCTCCACAACTCAGAGTGGGATCTGATCAGAGAGATGAGCATTTTTAACCAAAAGGAACGTGAACTAAAAGCACTAAGTTCTGCTACATTTACAGAATTGTGCTCACAGCTGTGAAATAGTACAATTAAGGTCCAGCAACCAGGTAACTGTGCAGAAATGCTATACATCTGGTTTAACATTAAATTTAGTCTGAAAACAATTTTCATGACAGTTGAAAACAAAACAAGGCAGTTAGCCTTACCTTGGGTAGATTTAAACATGCTTTGCTGTTTGCCAGCTGGCTTCCCTGGGGTGGCAGTCAGGATAGGATTGAATAATTTCTCCTCCATTTTTGCCTCCTTTACATATTGACATGATTTCCCCAGCAATACAATACTGTTAAGGACTTTAAAGGATATTAATCTGGGGGAAAAAAAAAGAAGGCAGGTTTACATACTTGTATTACAATATTAAAATAATTGCATGTTATTCATACTTGCAATAATTCATATCAAAGTAACTGCAGTTACTGCTGTCTTGGAAGTATTAGCTACCAAATTAAATCCCTTCAACAGCAACATCAGAAGGTAATTTACTTTTCCTAACAATTTGTTTCAGATTCAATGCTTACATTTTATTTTTTTTCAGAAGACATCTAGAGAAAAACATCATGCTTTATCACAGTTTAATAAAATGACTTCAAAGACAGCTAGCATCCATTTAATACATGAAATATTTAAACACAGACATAAAAAGGGCCCTCAACAGTGCAAGTCAAAATTAAAGGCACTGCTGTTTTAAAACTGTAGCCTCAGGTGTGCCCAGGCAAAGATCACTAGTGGACTTCCAACCACAAAAAACCAAAGATCTATCTTTCACAAATTACAGGCTGTACTACAGCACAGGCCACTTGATGGCGGATTCCTTCTCTATTTTCACTAATTTGTTGCACAAACTTCAGCAAATCGTTGCAGTCCTTTTGATATTTGTCTTCTTATTTGAAAAACAGGAAAGGCTCACTACCAGCAAGTGCTTTTATGCTTCCAACTCAAATGAGCTTTGATAAAATTTAAGATCCATTACTAGTATTACATGACACAGACTAATTAATGTTCACTTCAGAGGTGAAAGCAGAGGTGAAAGGAAATAGCCATCCATTCTCTGCAGGATGAACACGAATATTCTCTAAAGAGACCTAAGCACACTTCAGCATCTTCACCATCTCTCACCGCATTAATGAAATCAGAATTTATCCAACAGATAAATATATTTACTTGTAGAAGGAATTTAGAGAAACAGGAATGAGCAGAGCCGACCACTTTCAGCAGTTCAGAAGAACCTGACATTTTAGTATCCAAGCAACCACAAAAAAGGTATCATTTTATACAAGTTGAAAGCTGTGATTCTCTACAATTCTATTAGGTTATCAGGACAGATTTTGTTACTGAGAGTTGAGAAGCCCTCTTCCATTTTTAATGAGTTTTAGAGGTATTTTTCCTACACTTGTTATATAACATGCTTTTGTTCTGAGTGAGCAGGTGTTTACAGCAGGATTTGACTCTGATTTAATGAGATCAGGAGTTGAAAAGGCCATAAATCAACACTTTATTGTATCAGTTCCAGATTCTCATGGAAAATTATGCAAGAATTTCTATCGATTCGCCTTTATTTTTTCTGTCAGTCTACCCCAGGCTCAAATTTCTTACAAAATACAAGTTTGCAGTTGTGTAAAATCCTAGAAAAAAGAAAACTCAGGTTTCATATGCCGGGTATGACTGTAACAGTAGCTAGGTATCAGTACAAATCAATGTCCTCCATATTACAGAATCACAGAATCATTTTTGTTGGAAAATCCTGTGCCCAGTTAACCATTTCAGATTTGTATCACATTGTTTTTCACTTACTGATGCTATACTCATCTAATGAAAAGCTGAAATTTACACTCAGAACATAAACTGCTTGGAAGGTGCAAGAAATTAGTTAGCTCCAAATCTGAGATCTTAGCAGAAGTAAGAAATCGTTCTCGCTTTTCAGTACGGACAAAAGGAACTGAAATGTATTTACTCTTGTGACCTATGCCTTCAAAGAGCAGCACTTCAAGTTATTCAGATTACTTCTTCCTGCCCTCCACCCTCCAGCCCTCAGAAATACTTACTGACAGGGAAGAAGTTAAGGATAACACAAGTATAAACTGACTGGGCAGTGAAAGGATGCTTTGGAAAACAAATTTCTATAGGACATTTTATTTCTTAACTAAGATTATCACTCCAGCCTTAACAGAAGGGTGAGCCTTGCATTTTTTTTCCATATAACAGTTTCCTAACACCAAGAGACTTTGCATTTCATTACCAGAGAGAAGAATTCATCATTTGCTGAGACTACTTGGATGGCTTATTTTTGTTGGCATATTCAGTCTTTCATTCCTTTGAATTCAATTTCCCCTTTTATGCAGGTCTGACATAAATTGTTTCAAAGATTTCTCCAACAGTCATTTTCCTTACTGAAGTTATTTATTGAGGCCTATAATTCCCCAGTGTACTTACAGTACTTGGGAATCAATCTGCATTTTGATCATACTTTTATATCTGCAAGTACTAACAGCAGCTTTTTTTTTCCCGTATCTGATCAGAATGGTAAATACTTTTGCAACATTTGCGTTTACTTACCCGCAGTAGAACAGCACAACACAAATGTAAGCTAAGACTCCTTGTACTTTTATTGAGCTTGTTATGACTCTGATGAGCTGTTTTAAGGATAAAAGTTAAAACATACAGTACACAATGATTAATAGACTATGTTAACAGACATTTCTCATTTGGTAAATTCAAGCCCAAAGTAGTAATAGTTACATTAACAGAAGCTTCTTCTAATGTTGTGCTTGGTAGCGCTAACTAGTCAAGATTTTGGTTTGAGTAAATATTATACTAACACCTAGTTCCAACTTTGCCAAGGACTCCTATTAAAAACCTAAAAAACTAGTATACTACTACTAAACTTCTGGCAACCAGCTGCTTACACTATTCCAAATGACTGACCTGGACAATTGCCAAAAGAAATAAATGCTTAATAAGCACAGATGTAGGTTAATTCCACTGCTGCAATTCCAGTGTTTACAAATACTATAACGCATTTTCAATTTTCTATGAAAGGTTGATAAACAGTAACACATTTGTGAAATCCTAACTTGTATGTGATAAAGGTTATACTGAAGGCTAATTCAATCATTTCAGTTACTTAAGGTGGTAATTTCATCCTCAAAACATCAAAATGAGCCACCTATCTCACAGGCACATACAAGTGAGATCATATTGACAGAGAACTGACAGTAAAGATACAACTTACTAAAACAGCCAGTGGAAGAGGAATGAAGCCCATTCTTCTGGAAACTGAATCACTATAATCTGTGTATGCCTAGGGGAAAAAAGGGGGAAGACTAATGAACTATTTATGCAAAGGAATGAGCTTATTTTAGCTTGGCACACCTTCTACATCAGACTCAATCTCTGCCAACAAACACTGTACTGGTATCAAGTGCACCTATTCACACTCTGAAATTCAAATGCAGATAACTGTGCTCTCAGACAAAAATGTAATACTACCACAAGCAGTTAGATTAGCTTCAGTGCTCTAAATGAAGAGCAACTGGAATGTAATACGGCTCTCCAAATCAACAGCAAGTAGGACACTGAATCCAAACACACTATGGCATTTCATCCATATGTTATCACTCGCTTAGAGACCTTTTTTGTATTAATTTGACTTTGATCCTCAAATACTGTACAGAAAAAAACCCTAACAGGGATAAAATAACATTATCCATCACATCAGCAATTTTCGACCATTCTACAAATATCTGCAATTAGCCTCAGGAGAAATGTGTTAAAATAATTTTGAAAATATGTTTACACCTGAACCGTCACAACACAACTACTTTGCATGACAGCTTTCATGCGGTACTGAACATCATGCCAAAGTTAGTGGCTGTATGATGCTACCTCATTTTTCACAAAGAATCTTTGGGAAACCTAATGGTATTTCAAGAGCTAATAAACTGTGTTTTAAATTAACAAATTATTAATAATTATTTGTAATTGAAGGTGTCTAACTTATGAGGTATAACAATTGCATTTCTAGCAATAGCTATTAAACATGCCCAAGAATATTACATAAATCATTATTATAAAGTTAATTTAATTGTTAGAGCACTCACTAACAGTTAAGAGACCCATTCAGGAAAGGTGTGTTTTAGCCTTTCAAAAAACAGTACTAATGAAAACCACAAGCAGTCTGTGTGCTCTGTGAATACCCATGCCACAACACAAGGCATCCCTCTACGTCTGTGTAGGCTGTCTATGGAAGAAATAATATAAATTTCCAATGAATACTGCATTTTGATCCAATGTAGTCACAATAAAGCAAAACCAGTAATTTAAAGTGATCTCAAGAACATCTAGTTAAGCTTGCTTACTTCCCATATACTTCAAAAACGTCAAAGTTATTACAACCATCCCCGACTACAAGTGCACTTGGAAGAGACTTCTCAACAATGTATGAAATAAAGCCCAAAGCGACCTGAAACATTGCATAAAAATAAGAACAGAAATCAGAAGCAGATATTCACGGTCTCTCTCATTTAAAAATACAGACTGGAGTGTCTGTGCTGTAGGAGTGGTAACAGTTCTGTACATATTTCTGCAGGTATTTGTTTCAGTATCCCCCCCAAAACAATCATGTTCATTAGTACAGAAAATGGCTTTATTGTTTCAGGCTTACATTTTTCTGTCGACTGCTCACAAGGTCAAATGCAAGGCTGGCTCTGTACTCACTGTAGACCTGGAAAAAAAAATATCCCCAGCACATCAGATATGTGTTTAATTGGTTATTGCACTTTATAGAAACTATAGATATAGTAATAAAGTATTTCTGTAAAAATATTATAAACACTTTTGCACAGGGTGAAGGAGTCAAACCCAGTTTTTCTGAAGTCTAATTGTACCCTTCAACATCTGAGCCTGTAGTGCTGTGATAAAATAACTCATATACAACAACCAGAGACCACTATGCTGTACTTTAGGAAGTGAATGAGCATTTATTGAATCAGAGGATAATCAGAAACACAAAATTAAGAGAAGTCACGTTTACTTTTTTCCTGCACTTTGTAATTTGTTTTAAGCTGCATGAAAGGTAGCATCAGGAACAAATTAAGCAAATGAGAGAGCTCACTTATAAAGTAAGTGAATCCATAATAAAAAGCAAATTGTGTATCAAAAGATGAATGAAGCTCTTCTTTCCCTTTAAAGCCTGCATTTTAAGAGAGAAAAGCATCTATTTTAGGATAAGCGGCAGGGCAACTTCCACTGCAGGTGTTCAAAACTTTTGAAGAAGTCTGACCTAGCAACCATAAATCTTCAGATAAGAAACCCTGTTAAATAAACCGTGCAAAATTGTCACTCACTACCCCTATTCCTTCAGCTGTTTCAGCACACTTGCTCTCTTCCACGCTCTGCAAGAAAGTAGGGCATGTATAAATGCCTCTGGCATAAGGGAGCTTACTAAGCTCATCTATTAAACTTGTTTCTACACCACACTTTAGAGATGCTGAAAAAGATAGCACTTCCAATTCCTGATCTCATTTCCTGAGAAGTGGTTTTAATGCTGGAGAAATACCAATTCATCTCTTCACACATTTATCAAGTGCATTTGAATTCACACAACATGCAACACAAATGGCCAATGCATCACACTACCACACACAAAAAGTAACCTCATCTACTACTTTAAGTAAGGACTGCATAATATATATGGCATAAGAAATTTCAGGAGTGGTACTAACATAACCCACTTCACATCAGTGCTCCAGGGACAGTGGAAAATACAACTCTGATTTCGGATTCCACCTTTAACATATATGCAAGAACACAGAGTCAGTGGCCTCACAAGACCTGTCTTTCCTAAAGCCTGGATTTCAACCCACAATCCACAGTCAGGGAAAGGTCTGTCTAGTCTGTAGGATAAGTAACCTTAATTTAACCAGTGATTGCTTCACAAAATTATCTGCCAGTTATGTGAATTGTAGTTACTCTGTGTACTGTTATACAACACTTTCAACTAATTTAAAAGCAGAAGTGTTTGTCCCACATTAGAGATCCTCGGAAGTATACTGTGTCAGGAAATTACCAAGCTTTCCCAAATAATACCCTAGATAGACAAAGAACAATTTTTACATTTTCTGCGCTGGACCAAATTTTAATATTAAAAAGGATATTAACAAAATTAACTACAACATAAAATAGCACTCAGTGTTCCAAATAGGATACCTACATCTGCTGTAATGTCATTGAATTTTGTTATGAAGGCATGTTTCACAGTATCCACTGCAATTTCTGAAGCAACCACCATGCAAACATCTGGGAATAAGACCCAAAGATGATCTGAAGGTTGGAAAGAAAGAAGTTAGGCCATTTAATTTGATGAGTTATACAGAATTGCTCAGAAGTGAAAAATCCTCAAGTTTGAAGAGTCTGTAACTTTACATCACCACTCAGCATGTAGTGTGCAAGTTCTCCATTACTCCATTGCTGTTCAGGAAACTTATCAGCACTGTACAATCACACAGCACCAGGTTCTAAAGCCGTCGCTTTGGAAAGTTTTATCTCCTTTAGGAAGACAACCTTTCCATGTACTAGACAGACGTTCAGCATGTACGAGGAAACAGACAAAGCACCTGCTATTTTAGATGCTTAAGGTAAAATTTACATTGACTGGTAACATTCAAGCAAAATACACCACAGAGATCAGGACTCAAAATCATTAAAACAAAGTTTTAATAAAATAATATCAAAATTTTACTCAATATGGCAATTAAAGTCCTAAGTATAATCAATACTAAGTTGTGAATGGAAATTTTTACATCATCCTCTATCAAACTTTTATCTCACTAACCTCACAAAATGAAATTCTCTAGGGAAACCTTCATCCTCAAAGTATACCAAGGAAAGGGAAGACTTAAAACCTAATATATTTGTAGCCCAAGAGCATATACTCCTGGCAGAAAGAACTGAGTTACTCTTACAAGCCAGAGATTAAAAAAAAAAAAAAAAAAAAAAAAAAGTACAAATCTAAGGTATTTGAGAAACTAAGACTCCTCAATTAAATGTCCTTTTATCTTTCAGGTTGAGGACATAAGCAAAAGATACAGCAGTTGTCAGCAGTGGAATTACATTTTGTATTCAACTTTTCCACTGCTTTACTCACCTGGATTCCATGAGAACTGTTCCATATTTCTTAGGCATACAATTAGTAGCAGCACGTAATTGGTGAACCTCTCCTTTATATCTAGTTTAAAAAACAAAAAAAAAAAAGCTGTCAACTTCAAAGAAATATTTATTTGCATACACAGATATCTACTCATTCAAGGGGAAAGGATGCTGGGAACCTCACGACAGACAGAATCTCTGCAGTAGGCTGTGGCCTGACCACAGAACCTTCTGATGCTTTATCAGCTTGGGATGATCCCAGCATCAGAAGGGCCTTAAGGTGCAACTTGCCAACACCTTTTCTAATATGCTAATAAAAAGCATCTCTCTTGATAAAGTCTGTGCATTTTTGTGGGATTCGAAAAGTACCAGTACCTTCTGGTGCAAAAATGGAGACAATACACCTGTCTGACATTTCACATTATCAGCAAGGCTAATCTCATTTTCAACAGACCAAACATATCCAAATTGCTGCATACCAAGTCCAGTAGGAAAAAACAAAACACAAAGAAGGTGTTTCAAGACAACTACTACCCCTGAGAAGGTTCCCACTAGTCTTTCAATTTGCCACCTTAGAAGGGAACAGCTGGATACATCATCTCAGTTAGCAAAGCCTTAAGAACTATCCCACAACAGCAGAGACTTTGAGACTGAGTCCTATAACTTGCTCTCCTGGACCAAGGAGGGTCTTATTTTTCTGTTGTGGTGCAAATCTCCAGAAATGACCAATACAGCTTACTTCAGGAAGCATTACAATTTTAACATATTAAAAAGCCTTCCTGAAATTGTGTTACTGAAAAATGGAAGTTTTCAGTAAACACAACATTACCTAAACTGTAATGTTACCACAAATGAGCAAGTCCGATGAAAGTCTTTTTACAAGACAGGACTGTTACAAAAATTTCTGAATATACTGTTAGTTGTTACACCCATTAATAACTATGACAGCAATATCTTCATAGGCATGTCAATTCCAACCATTCTGTGATGTTCTACCTACTGATTTCAGGATACAAGAAACAGGAATATTCAGAAGAACAGAATTTAGCACTGAGATTGCACGTGCACTTGCAAAGAGGCACATTCTGGGATACGTAAATTCATTTCTCAGCATGGGTTGAGGAAGGGCCAGAGAAGCACAAATTCCCAGAACAGGTGACATCCGTATGGGGGAAAAAATAAGCAAATCCTTCAGTAACAGGAATTTAAGTACCAGGAAAACCAGGACATAGGTGAAGCCCTAACCTTAATTTCTTGCTTTCTTGCCAGTAACACTCCAACAAGTACTTAGTTCATGCCTAAACATTAAAAGATGTCTCAGGCCAATCCTTCAGGCAGTTATTACCTGCTCAGTTGTGCTAGCTCACCAGTCAACAGGATTAAATTGAGAAGGGACATCTTCCCCCCACTAATTTCTGAAACCAGACGACAGGATGACACCTATGCTTATTTTTCCTGTTCTCACTGGTCTCCCTTTTAATCTGTTATCTCTGCTGCCACAGCTGTTCAAGGCTGCTTGGAGCAAGAGGAATGAGTGCGGCTGCTGCTCTTCATCCTCGTCCCTCTCACCAACCTAACGTCAGAGATGCAAGCAAGGGAGAAAGGGCATTTTTACAGCAGCTTCAACAACAAACCCAGATGACTCAGAAGTGTGTTTCATTTCTCACCCTCATGGCAAGGACAAAAAAGCCTTCAGGATATCCAAAACAACTAAAATCCCAACTAAAATTTCAGAATACAAAACATGCACCAATAATGGTTCATCACTTATGAATTTATTGGCTGGTGTATAGGCACATGTATCTAAACAGGTGAGGGGATTTTTCCATGTATTGCCATTCCCCAGATGATGGGGTGAAGCACAGAACAAGTAAGGCCACATCCCTGGATTCACACACGTGAACACCATGCTCTTCTGTCTACTTATCTGTATAAATAGCTTCAATCAAAAAAATCATATGCACAAAGTAACAGAAAGAGATGTGTCCAAAGAACAGAAAACATAAGCAAAGAAGCTTGAGCACAACCTTGAAGTGCATTCTCTACTATTGGTTTTGAAACCAAGAATTCAACATCTATTTCAGATGGCTGATAACAGTATTAGAAAGAACTGCCATCAAATGATACCTTTAACAGCTTTTCCTTCTGAGACAGTGCAGAAGAAGAGTTCCCAAATGTTACACTACACAGTACCAGATTTAAGAAGAGCAGAGGTATACCTACCGCTATTTGACATTTGAAACAGATTGTTCTTCTCAAACTTCTTGAAAACACTTCCTTTTATTTCAACGAACTGCAAGTTGTAAAAACATTTAGTTAGTTTTTAGTGATAAAAATCTGATATAAACAAACCAGGCAATCAACCTATATGCAAAGAACCATGTGATGCCCAGACAGAACAGATGCAGGAAAAAAATGAGGGCAGCTATGGTATAAAGCTACATACTTACATTATTGGACATCATGATGGTAAGCAGTGATTTATTGTGGGAG
The DNA here is from genome assembly GCF_027791375.1 of Indicator indicator. Lineage (NCBI taxonomy): Eukaryota > Metazoa > Chordata > Aves > Piciformes > Indicatoridae > Indicator > Indicator indicator. The sequence continues at coordinate 17,548,077 of NC_072032.1, read as the reverse complement.
TTGAAAGCCACATTAAGGGTTGTTGCTTGAACCATTATAAGAATAGCATGCAGGACTGGATAGCAGGGTTAAGGAAGTATATTTGGGAATATTTGGGTTCTGCACCACAGTACTGAACAGCACCACAACTCAAAACTTGTATTTCATTGCCAAAAATTTAACAAAAATGTTTTTATCTCCCTGTCAACTAGATTTACAGCAAGACAGCACTTAAACCTTTGTATGTAATGTACTCACAGTGCTTTGTAGCATGCAATAACTAATGCTTCTGGTTCTCTAAGAGCCCAATAACATTAGTCATGAGAAACACAACCAGAAGGAAAAAAAACTCAGATAAAGACAGATTCAGAAGTAAAGATTCAGAGAAAACAGAGAAAAGTACAAGAATTCTAAATTCATCACCACACCTATCAGACTATCATCTTACAGGTCATTTTTATTGGTTGATTACAAGGTTATTTCACACTAAGCTCATTTGAATCCTGAGTATCCGTGAGTTTATCCCTTCGTTTCAAGAAAACATTTTCAAGCTAAGTGTTTGTAACATTCCACTAGGTAACAAACCCCCAGCGTCTTCAAGACCCTGTGACTCAAAACCCAGATCAGAAATCAAAGTTTCTGTTAACTAGCCAATTACTGTTCTTCATTTTACTGCACACTAGGTATTACAAAAGCTGTCCACTGCTGCAGTGCTATACCAATGTGAAGGTTTTTTTTTTAATCAGTTTCAGAGTCTGGGTATTTTAAAACTGATTTTAAAAACCTGTAGTATTGGTAACCTTACACTGAAAGTAAAGGAATACTGATTTAGAAATACTAATAATTTTTCAAATATATTGAGATAAAATATTTCAGAGCAATTACTCTATTTAATTTAAAAACTTTTTACAGCTGATTGAAGAAAAAGGATACAGACATACATCACTGCCATTAAGAAGTGAGGAATCACACCTATGTGAGCTCTTTTTCTTTCCTTAGGTTCTGTAGCTGTCCAATAAAGAGCATCCAAAATATCTTGTCCAAATGAAGAAAACAGACGATCAGCCACCTAAACAAAAAGAACCTTTTACTGCCTCAAGGTAATGTTTTTCTGGCCAGTGCTTGAATATGTCACTGGAAGTACAGCTCAACCTCAAAAAAGTTCCACACATTTACCACTTTCCATCTCCTGTTCATTCTATTTTCACTCTGTATTTCACAATGATGCTGTTCCTTTTGTACACTCAGCAGCTTACTTTCCTTCTCAAATTTACTATTCCCTTTTCAACAGCATTTACAATATATAACAAGGCAGTTTTATCCTTGGAAGACATCCAAGTACAGTTTGAAGTACAGCCTTTGATAAAGCAATATGTGTACTGAGTCAAAACTACCCTAAACGTTTGTGGTTTGTGTGTTTTTTTTTCCCCCACCCCTCTGGGTTTAATAGGGGGGAAAAAAGTAATCATAAGTGAATTTCAAATGTGTGATAGCAATATCAGCTCACAGGTAGAAAAAGGACTGAAATTCGATTTGCCTGTACTGTTTCCTTACCTCTTGGAATAAAGTCAATACAAATCTCTGCATAAAGTGGAAACTGAAAATCAAAAATATTGTAACACAACTAGAAATTCTGCCAAAAGGGGAAAATTGGGTTGAAAAAACCAAACCAAACCAAAACATGTGTAACCCAAAGAATATATGTACAAGTAGGGGGGGAAAAAAATAACTGTCAGTAGGCTTGTAATTCAATACCACGGCATGAAAGGTCACATGGAGTTTCACCAAATGCAATAGTAACATAAGAAAACCTGATTCTGGCTAATTAATAAAGACAATTGATATTTCCTCTAACTGTCTTTCTGTAAGAAAACAATTTTGGATGTATTGAAACACCATGCAGCAATGAAGAACTAGGTGCACAATGTGTCTCCAATATTGAACCATACCTATTAACTAGAAAATAAGGTCTGGGATAACACAAGTAAACCTTAATTTGGGATCATTTCCTGAGTAAGTTAGGTATTCTAAAGATAAAAGATGCTGAAGGGAGAGAAGCATTATACTTTAACTTACTGAAGGCAGCATTTATCAAAGTTTCCTAAAATATGAAGGTTGAATACAACCAAATTTTCACTGGATGTCTCAAGTAGACTGTCCCATGTGCTACTTTTTAAGCTTCACTTATGGTCAAATTAAAAAACCCATAAGCTGATGAATTGTCCTAAATCTGAAGTTCGAAATCCCATCAGTTTGAGAGATATTTACAGTGGTATTGTTTTCGGCTTTTGTAAATTAAGGAGGTTTGCATTATTTGGTTCCTGCTCATTGTGATGATCCACTGAGTAATTACATCTGGTGAGTAACACCAACTACAAATGCTTAGAGTTTGGTAAGTTTTTGTTCACAATATTGTGCGGGTTTTAGTAGACAAAATGTGGCTTTAGTTTCCTTTATTTAAGCAGTCCTTGTTTCTTAGCTAACAGGAAAGAAAGCTTTAAAACCCACCACACAATATTGTTGCTTGCTTTTCCAAATGGGACTTACCTAAACCCTACAAGCCGGCTCCAGGCTCCAGCAGAATTCCATGGTGAGTGCTGTCACCAGTGTAACGCACACCGGGGCTTCACAAGGAGCAGGAGCCGGTGGGGCTGAATCTAAAAAAGAGAAGTGTCATTTAAACCAAGTGTGCTGATTGCTCCCCTCAGGCTATCTGGAGCATCTGGCACATGGATTTGAAGATTTTTGCATTCATTAGAATCTGTCCAGGACACAATTCCTTGGACTTTCCAACAGCCGAAAACATTAGGACATTGTAAACATCTCTGTTGCTCAGTGATTTAACTCAATCAAAGCTATGTTCCTATTTCGAAAACTTGCGAAAACGTAAACTTGAGCATGCTTTTTTAAAAGTAATTAACAGTTCCTTCTCAAGCACGGCTTGTATTAGTAGAAAAGCCTTGTAACAAAATTCACCATAGTCTAAGCAAGCCAGTATTCAAGCTGTTGAAAGTTGACATCGAACAAGCCTTTCAGAGGGATCCCATGACATTCTCTGCCAACACTGTGGCTGCAACATAACATGGTAAAAACATCCCATAAACACATGCCCTCTGCTTGGCATGTTGGGCCTTAGGAGACATCATAGAAATTATATTCGGTTTCCAACTTCAGTCTGATGAAATTCGTCTAGCAACTCTGAGTAGTAACAGACTTACCCTTACCAGGAAAAAAAAAAAAAAAAACAATCAACAAATGAACAAAAAACCCAACCCAACCCAAACCCCCCAAAACACAAAACCAAACTTAGGTTATCAAAACCAAACTTAGCACTTCTTGGTTGAGTTGCACGCTTTTGCTTCTGTCAAACACAGCAAAACACTCAGCTCATCTGCACATTCAAAATGAAACGGCACACAGCTTCCAATTCACAGCAAACACTCCAGCCTCCCTCCAAATTATGTGGGAAGCACATAGTGCTATGTTTTCTTAGCTTTAAGAGAAGCGACTTGAAATTACTATTTTGGGCACCTGGATTTACTTAGTGATCGATAGTTTCTCACAGACTATGGCAACTAAGAATGAATACTTCCTAACAGAAGTTAAAAAAAAAAAAAAAAATCACACAGTGGATCCAATAGTGCCAATTTAATATCTGTACACCTTTTTTTTTTAGGAAATCTAAAATCAAGGGGAACAAAACTCTGAATAAACTACTAAGGCAGATGTGTGGTATTTCTTTCACTCAGGATAATGAGGTATATACCTTACACAATATTTTCATGTTCTGTGAGGAAAAAATAAATGCCTTTAAACACAATATTCAGGTTTTACACAAAGTGTAGTCCCATTTTTGCAGTCTTCAAACAAAGATACAACAGATGTTCAAACAAAGATCAGTGTTATTCAGAGATCCCAGAATCCTAGTAGAGGCGCTCTTGCATGCAAAGCTCTGACTGAGTCCTTTTAAGAGGTTGTAATCCTAGTATGTTCTGTATTTACAGGATAGAGATAAGACTGTAGCTAAACATTATTTACTTTGTGAATCACCGATCATAGAACTCCAATTAAAAATCTCATGCTTAACATGAATAACAAGGCACGAACAATTTCTTGTCCCCGAAATCTTTATCTTTTAACTTCCCAAAAACCCTTCCTTTTCTTCTTTCACTGTATTCATTCAACTTACGTACTTAGGCTTCTTGTCTACTAGCCAGGACTACGAGGTTAAGCAGTTACACGTGTCCTTGCATACAACCTGTAGTTCCATAAGGAAGAATTAAAATCCAAATTCCATCCTAGCTTCCTTCTCTGTTCTCAGTATCTTATATATTTCAAATCAATTGTTTCTTATTTTCTCAATGAGTTCAAAACCTTATTAATTCCATTTCTTGCATGTCAGTCTAAGACTGAACTGTTTAAGTTCTTGATTTTTTGCTCAAATGAATTGATTAATAATAGGTAATATGAAACATCTAATATGAAAGCATCTGCAAAACTGGCTTTTCACAAACTTACCCGTTTCACTGCTTCTAGGCTTACTAAGAGTGCATGCACATTTGTGAGAATACGAGATGTGTAACAGAACAATATTTTAGTCAGAAAAAAGCATGCTTGGTATCCTGATGCCAGCATTCTTACCTCAAGCATGTTATAGATGATGTAGAGCTTTATGACAGACTGTCCCCTTATCAGATGATACATCATAGAGTAGTCAACATAGTGCATCATGAAGTAGCAGATGACCAATATAACTCCTTTGAGCATGTCACATACCTGAGCAGGTTGCAGCAAACGTCTATCACTGAAATACAAAGGGCAGAAAGTTCCACTAAATGTCATATACCCATAAAATACAAATCCTTCTAAGGCAACAGGAATTTACAGCAGCTGTTCATCAAAGATATATTTTAATGTAGTTTATTTATGGCCCCTTCCCCTCACTCCAACACACAAGGAACATCGGGACCATGACTCACTCACAGATCACTGCCCTGAATAGGAGCACACTCTCTTATCTGCCATGCACTTTAAATGTATTTATTGAGTAAGAGCTCCCAGTTGTTAAGAACCCTCTGCATTCATGTGCTTCGGTTTTTAATTTACCTTTCCTCTTCCAGCCCGTTCTACTCATCATTTTGTCTTCCTCAGCTATAACAAGTACAATTTATTTAACCAAAAAAAAAGAAACGAGGCAGTCATCTTCAATTTCAGTGTAACGAACCAGATGCGGAGCCACAGGTTTAAACACAGTTCCATATCTTCTTCTGTCTCTAAGCTCACCAGCAGCAAATGCAAATGTTTTGACAGCAGAGCTTGAATTTGATCTTGAATGACTGCAGAAGTTTTCTATCTATAGTCCCAAAAGTAACCCAGAGGAGTTACACAATTTCATCCTATGAACTGCTGCAGGAAAATAGCTTTGCCTCAATGGCCCCATAGCAGCCATAAGCGTAATGAAGTTGCAAGGAAGTATTTACTTGTCCATTTTCGTAGTTTAGTATTAGTAAGATGCAAAGCATTTAAACAGCCTTAAAATTAAATAAAAAGGTTGAGAATATAAAAAAATTACAGAAATAATTTCTGACATGAGAGAATTAACCACAACTACTGCCTAAATCCACACAAGCACTTTTATTGCATAATACTTTTAATACTCTTGCCTAATAACATTTATAAAAGGATTCTGAGGTGTGGCTCTGAAAATGACTATGTCCTACAAAGACAAGAAAACTAAACAAATGGATTAAGACTAAAGATTTGTCACCTCCTGGAGACAACTAACTGCAAAGCTTGCAGTTATGAAATGATGTAGTTGGTGTTTAGTGAGAACGAAGCATTGCAGTTTCAGTATTTGATCAGGCTCACACTGGTTCAATCTGCATTTGTCAAAAATCATTTACAACAAACTGCTTAACACGTAAACACAAACAGGCTGACATGATTTTGCGCTTGTCATTAAAAGTTTTCGCCCACCCATTACACATACTACATTTTCTGCATTTGTTTTCATCAATGTATGTTTCTGTTTATTGTCTCTGGTAACTGCTCAGTGCCAAGTACTTTCAGAACTATCTGGATCACTAAGTAATCAGAGCTCATGATTAATATCACGTACAAATTCATAATGTTGTATTCATCCACACCAGCAGTAGTACAGAATCTCAAAAAAGATAAACATTCCAAATTAAAAAAAGCCCCTAAGATCAAAGCTGTAACAACTATCCAAAGTTCAAGAAACTACCAAGAAAATAGCAGAGTGCTGATAATACTGTCAGTATCTCATTTGGACGTAAAGAGGCAAGAGTCTAAACGACTGTACAACTCTAGAAACCACTGTTTAAACAGAGTTATGAGAAGCTGAAACAGCTGAGCTTGTTTCAAAAGACTGTATTTTTACAGTTGTGCATGAAGTGTGACAGAATACAGAGGAAAAGATTTCACATGAGAGTTAGTTATGGCTGTTTCTTCTCATTTTGTATTTAACCATCTCAGTTATAAACCACCAGGAAGTAGAGCCTTTCTGTAGAAATCTGTTACTGTTTTCCTTCAAAGCTATCCAGACATAAAAGCAATGCTGCACAAGTGAATTGAGTGTTAATACTTTCCCAGCTTTAGTGACTCCATTCTTTTGAAATAGCATCATGTGAGCCTTTGTCCAATATGCAGTTCTTCTATTATCCTACTCAATTCTAGAAATAATGTTGTGTGAATTATTTCACAATTTAGTTGATTACACAGATCAATATAATTCAAATTAAAACTTTCACATCTCACAAACCAGTAAATACCCAGATTTGGGGCATTTTTCCTTCAAGTGCACCTTAAGATACACTATTTCTGGGTTTGCTTTTGGGTCAGTTTTTGCTTGGTTGGTTGTTTCTTTAAATCTATTATTCCACTAGTATTTCTAACGTTTTTGCTATAAGTCATGCTCTCCAAAATGCTCATTTCAGAATTTTACAAATGGTTTCGTTATGCTAAGCCTCGAGTTCCCACATTTAGCTGTGCAGACTAGGCTACCAAGGAATCGAAGTTTTAAATTAAACTTCTGTGACTCTTAAAACAAAGTACCTTAATAGTAAAGAGTAAGGCTTATCCATTTTTTCTAATATCCACTACACAAAATCTTGTTGCTTTGCTATTACTACCACTGAATATGCCAAGCTATTTAAACATGAGCAGATCCTTCAATCTGCATGAATTCAGAATGAAAATCCAAGGCATTCTTCTACAGATAAACTCACTCATGTTAACACTAACTAGCAAGAGGGAAAAAGATGCATGCAAGGACTTCAGTATTCTGCAGCATGTACTTCATGAAATGTTCAAACTCCTCAGCCTTTGGGTGCATTTACTATTACGTCTACTAACTGAAAGAAAATCTCCACTGAAACAAACCCTTATGTCTCCAAATATAATTAGACAAATGCATGCTTAAGGGGACATACAAGCTCATTACTCATTTTAATGTGAGAAAGTGATGTGCATGTCTTACTACTATACCTCCCTATCCCACCACAGTATGCTTCTGTTTCAGCCCACTCAATTAACAAAAGGAGAAGCATGCCAAGCTCAATGCTTATCACAGTGATTGAGACAATTCCAAGTGAAACTACAGCAAAATCTACACAGTGCACTGACTGACATCAGCCAAAAACCAGGAAACTGGTCTGATACAGGAAAAAGCATTACTCTCTTTCAACACAACTCCTAAGCTCAAGGTTCAATACTCATCACACTTCAAGCTTTCCAGCTCATGGATTTTCCGCTTTCAGACATTAAGGAAATGTGAATGCAAACCTTTCCTCTGTTTAGAAAACTATCGGATCATTGTATGCCCTCCTTCTTCAGAAAGCTAAAACCAAGCACCTTCCCTTATAAACAGTTAGGGAAAATTACTTTGCTATTCCATAAAACTAAAATAGTATCCAATTAAAATATTACCAAGTATTCTGGCTACCCCAAAATTTGGGAACAACAATGACCTAGATTTTTTTTCCTGATTACAAATGTCACATTTGTGAGAAAAACCACTCTTAGGTGTTACAAAATAAACAGAGAAACTGATTTCAAGATAAAAAAGCTACTCTATAAAGAAAAAATTGGTGTAAAAACCAGTGTTCTTCATAATCAATCTCCTTGGGCAAGTGAAAGTTTAAAGGAACTAGTTACCTGACTGTCATTTTCAAGGCCTATTTGATACCATACTGGAAAGGCCACGAGCCACATCCCATACAGTACCAAAGAGTTCTGTCTCCATCTACTGGTTGATGCACATTAGGTTCAACCCTTACCAAGGGTTACAACCACCCAAATGGTCATGCTACCTAGCCACACAATAATGGCTGTTTCAATTGAACTGCATCCTGGACTTCACAGCATCTTTCCTTCAAGTTAGTAAAGCTGCAAAACAGCTGAAGGTATTAGCGTCTACCTCACCAATCCCTTATTTGTTCTGATGGCTATACAATTACATTTATTTAACATTAAATACAGGGTTATTAAAAATTAATCACAGTTTCCTGCTGTTTGGTTTTAATGTGTTAAAAATCACAAGCGGCTCATGAACAAGTAACTGACTTCTAAAAAAAACCAAAAAACAAACAAGAGCAGGTGTTAAATGTTTTAATTAGCCCTGCTTATTGAACTGGTTAAACCACTTGGAACATAAAATGCATCTCAGGACAGATACAGTCATTTAAATATACAGATACTCTATCATGGCAATAACAATTTAGATGGATATTTTAATCTTAATAACGATTTATAGACACCTGCATGTCTATACACTTGCAAATCCTAAAGATACCTGTATTATTTCTATAAATGTTATTTTACTTCACATTGAAATAAACTTTGGCTAATGCACTTTAGAAGTGTTTTAGCATCAAGGTTACAAGTTTGAGCAAGTATTTTTTACAGCAAACCTTTTATAAATGTGCTATTTATTCAATATTAGCACTCTGAAACAGACAACTACTGATGTTTCTATTAATTACTAACATATTTCAGTTACTGAAATGGTGGTTTAGTTAAAAGTTTTGTTATCTTTTCTTCTCCACTTTTACACCACAGAGACTTTTAAGGAAACTGAGCTGTGGGATTTTGTTTTGTATGTAGATATTTCATCTTGATCAAAGTCTTCATCCTTGAATGCAAGCTTCATTAATGAACTGTGGTGTAAGTTTCTTATCTTACATGAAGCATTGACGTAAATGATTGGATTAATACATAAGGGATATTTTCCTGTTAGCATACCAAATAAAGACATGAGGGAAAACGACCCAAATTTAAGTACTTTTCCATACAGATACGCATGAAAAATTTTCAAAATGCAGCAAGTGATCTAATGGAAATATTTTCCTAAAATTATGCTCAAATTTGGAATTAAGTTTGGCTTTTGGAAGTAAAGATTTTGATCAAATCTAACACAGTTTGGGACTTTAAAAAAAAAAAGGTAGTTTAAAGTAGACAGGACCGCGCACTGTTGTAAAACCGAGATACACAAAACCCTCATTAAAATAAGGCCCCGAATAAGACTCCTAAGATACAGAGAGCTAAGCTTGCCAAGACTAGATGGCATTTCATTTCTTAAATAAGAAGCCTATACATGCACACGACAAAGCATGAGACCATGCTAAGAATGAAACAAAACCAACCTTGCTGTTAGGCCTCGATGAGAGCTGTCTCAAAAAAAAAAAAAAAAAAAAAAAGACGTTTCAAATAAGTGACAACTAGAATTTAGCTTTCATTAAGCTTTTAATAACAGAATCGACTATAACTGAAGCCAGTAAAAGAACGTATGCTGAAGTGCTGTATTTTATAACACAGAGAATCAACTTCAACCCTAGTGTTAAGATACCTGGCAAAGAAATTTCAGAACTCTGCATAATTTAAATTAAAGTTTACAAAAACACCTTCTTGAAGTACACACGAAAATATAGTTATGTAGAAAAGCTTAAGGCACCATAAAGGAAGTACAGCAGGGGCCATAGTTTCTCCAATATTCCTTCTTTTAAATTGGGCTGAACTGATCCAAAGGCAAACTATGGAAAATATGTTTTACATCTATTAAGATCATATCCTATTTCCACACCAATGCATACAGAACTGACTTAATTCCATGTGTTGGCTATTATTAAGTGTTGGTTTCTCCTTTGAAGCATGTTGGTTAATTCAGCTGTACTATTCATCTGCAATCAGTATTTTTACTGATTACATGTAGATGTGTACAATTTGGCTGACAGCACAGAAGGAAAAAGAAAAATCAGGATTTACTCACCAAGGAGGAATCCCTGCGACACCACATTCCATCCTATAATGGAAGTGAAAGTGCTCTTCCCTTCGGTCTGATTTACAAGAAAGAAAGAGAGAGAAGGTTGTAATGCTGCTACACTATGCACTGTTATGGAAAGGAGATCTGAGTGGTTACTACATAGAATATTGAATGCACCTGCCTGCCTTTGGTTGGTAGAAAGCCACATGTTTTGGTGGACAGCTACATTGCTTTCACAGTGAATTTAACAGTAGGAAGTTTATGTATTTAACAGCTATGGCCCTCAGCAAAAAAAAAAAATTAGGCTTAGGAGTAAGTGTGCAACAGAGGTTCAAATACATAAAATAATCTGATAATAGGAACAAGATCTAAATTCACTTATTTCATAGATAGAGTTACAGAAAAACACAGAATGTGTATAATCTGTACATATTTCCACATGGAAGAAATGCAAAGATCTAGCCAATCAGTCTTCACATATAAGAAAATTTAAAAATATGCTTCTCTATTTTCTTGAGAAAACTAAAATTTGGAGGAAAAAAGTCTCACTTTCTGTTACAAGTCCTTGTTTGCTTTGTGGAAAATATGTAAAACGCCTTTAAACATAATTAAATTGTGAGTCCCATCAGAGTTTCACTAACATGCATTTTTAGCTGTCATGTTATGGTGTTTTTCAAATAATACAGAAGCTTTTCTACATTCCCACAAGAGCTTTTACTGGTGTTCAATATATTTTCAACAAAAGCCAAAAATTTAGCTCTATAAAAGTGCTTTCAAAAAAGCATAGATATCAGTTTGCCTAGAATCTCTGGGTCTAAAGTGGTATTAAAAAAAAAAAAAAGGTATTGAATTTTAAGGCAACTGCACCTTTCAACCACAGGTACAAGTTTGTTTTAGACACCTATCATCAAGGACTGTAATTCTGAAGAAAACTCCTAAAAAGTTCCACTTCTCTCTCTGCCTTAGATCTGCTGTTCCAGCAAGGATGTAGCTGACAAGATTCAAAGACAATAATTTAGGAATCTTTTTTCCATGATTCAGAATAAAATACAGCAGAGCAAATTTTTGTTGTTGTTGTTGTTTGCAATTTCAGATGTAATTTAATTTTGTGAAGAGTTTGTTCATTTTTTTAAGAGCACCCTGCTATTTACAAAGCAGAGCAGCAATGAAGTTGCACCTGCCAAAACCACCATGATCTGATGATTCAGCCTCTGCCAGTTTGGCCACAGCAATTTAGTTTACTTAACAACAGAATCTTGGATTCTTTTGACTGAAGTTTTCAAAGTTTTAGACTCTCTCTCTCTGAAGTAGTTATGCTGACACCAATATAGCTCTGAGAAATACACAGAACTAAATTTCATCAAAAGGAAAGAGCAAGTGATGAGGAACAATGACTTAGCAGTCAAACCAAAGCACATACACTGTCTAGGCAGAAAGAGGAAACAAATTTCTTTAAGATACATTACTCTATGTTCCCTTTCAGAGCCCTCTAGAATGATGTATTACAACATGTGGAAGAGGCTATGAAGCACTCCCCCTACACACACATTCAGACAGGAATGAGCCCATCTTACACAGAATGTGGCTTTGTTATTTTAAAGAAATAATAGGTAATATTATCTTTTTCTACACTGAAAAGAGGAGAAAGAGTTATGTGGAAATAAATATAGAGTAAACTGGAAGGGAGACAGAACGCTCATTGTTCAGTCACTTCACTCAGATGTTCAGAAAAAAGTCAGGATGAAGGGAGGAGCACTTTTTTTACCACACAGAATGGAATATGATGTGTCAGGTTCGAAAACCAACTAGTCATGTCTTAAGAGACACTTGACATTTGTGAGAAAGAGCAAGCTGAAAGATAAACAGCCACCCGCTTTGTAAGTACCTTTAATAATCATAGATGTTTTATTTATTGAAATCTTATTTTGTTAACAAACACATAAAAACAGATTTCCTGAGCTATAGGAAGTGCCACATCTTTTCTGACATAACAAATCAAATCAGCATAACCACACAAACAACCAAAAAAAGCCCCCAAAAAGTGGAAAAAAAGAACCATTACATCTGAAAACATTCCTGAAACCATTACATCCTATAAACATGAATTGTGACCCTGTCAGTAAAAAGTCACCAACTTCAAAATATTAATGAATTACACAAAGCCTCAAGTAAATAATAAGCTCCAAAACCATTTGAGGAAACTGACAAAAGAAACTGCTTCAGAAGATGATACAAAACCAAAGTCTTCCTCAGTCAAGATAATCTCATTTTCACTGCATCTCACATGAAAACACTTTAAAGTTAACATAGAGCTGAGCAGATTAAACTGGATTCTATCCTGCCTCACACATGATAAACACTATCAAGCAAGAAGACCAAGTTTTAAGATTGTAGGTGTATGGGCATATACACATACACACATGTGACTGTATATGACATTTTCAGTACAGGTTTCTTTAGTATATTGAGCAATACCCAAATTTACTTGAATGTTAGTATTTCAGCAATAGCATCCATACAGGTATTTACAAATACGTACATCATTTGACTTGTCATCAAGCTAAAACTAAACAGCTGGCTTATTTCTTTTGTAACACAGCTAGGAAAACCGCTCACGCAACTCAAGTCTGAGATTCAGCTCAACGTTAACAGCAGGATACTACAGAGCGCCACCTGGTGACTACGTTAAGCACCACCGAAGTCCAAACACTTCAACTTAAGACTATACTTTTATTATTTATTATGCAACTAGACTAGCATTTGCTCTAATGAGAGCATACTCTCTCACCTATACATCTAAAAGCACATCACATATAAAAGACTACTAATAATGCAAATGCAAGCAACTCAACCTAAAAAAAAAATATCAGGAAATACCATAAATCAACTTTGAGTTTGGGGAAATCCAGAATTTACACCCTGCAGTCCTTATTTCTTCAAGGAAAAGTTAAAAAAATTAAACTTTACAGTGAAGCAGCACCTCCTACAAAGGAAGTTAATTCTATCCAATTTTTGATGCCTACACCAGACAGGCAAACCAAAAACCTATGTGTTTACAACTTCTTCTTAGTATTGATCTGAACCAAAAAGCAAGGGGCTAAGATATAAAATCTGTTAATATTACTCAGAGTACTTAGTCCCATCCAATTCCATAGTCTTTGAAGAAAAGAAAATAACACATTTTATACACAGATTCTTTGAGCAAAGTTTACTGTGGAAATGGGGAAAACTTTTGTTGTAAAAAAAGTAACCCAAACTTTTGTTTCAATATCAAAAAGTCTATCAAAAGACATGAACCAAGTCATTAACTCAAGTCTAAGAAATCCTAACCCACTGTTCTAATAGATATTAGTTAAAAGAATAAAACTATAGCATAAGGTTACATGCCTGTCTTTTACTAACCTGAATATGTCTAAGTGGTGGTGTTATCAAACTGTTGTGTCTGAGGGAAACAACGGTGACAGTCAGTGACTGGTAGAAAAGCTTAAAAGGTCACACACACCTTTGCTTTGAGTAGTCTAGACCAGAACTTGTATTGTACAGTGGAGGAAGTCGTCAATAGTTCAAACAGCACTGAAAGGTCATAAAATTAAGCATGTGTATAAACAGAGAAACATGATTTAAGGATATCAGCACCTTTCTCTGGAATCAACTTACCGTAAGCCATAGAAAGGCAAAGCGATGAACCGGAACATTGCCAGAAAAACTCTCAAGGGAAGAAGGGTGAATATATACAGAAAAGCATCCAGGCACAAAAAGATTCCAAAAAACATCAACTACATTGCAAAAAGAAAACAGAGCTATGTTAGTTATTTATAAAAAGTTTAAAAACAGTTCTAAAGAATTATTTTATGAAAATAAAATTTATGTAAGACTAATTAACCAAGTAAGGACAACACTCTCATGTGTTCAATCAGCTGAACTGTAGGAAAAATAACATGCTATGCATGTGGAAGACTATTCGGCAAAAGTTTTGCACCACCAGGTCCAAGTAGAAAAGGCTTTTACAGATTTCCATGGCTCATCTAACTCACTATTGAAAAGATGAATTGCACTTGGATACAACTGCAGCTCATTTCCCAGTGGTGACTTTCCTCTAAGGCTACAGAAGTTAATGTTTTTAAACTTAGAAAAAAAAAAAATAGAGCTGTACATCTGCACAGCTATTTTCTGCCTACATCCTTTTTAAGATGTACCTTTCCTCCCTTCCCCCCCTCCCCTCACTTTGGTACTTTTTTTTTACTGCATAGCTAATTACAGCCATGATAGTTCTCCTTCCAAGAATATCCACTCTTTTCATACAAAGAAGAATGTAAACCAGGAAACTTCCAATTTCCCTCAGTTGAAATGTTTTATATCTTTAATTTACAGAAACAATTTAATTATAGCCACAAAATAAGCAATTCTATAATCAAATTAGACCTAAACTCTGCAACTATAAAGCTCTTATATACTAGAGCTCCCCACATGACATTCCTTCTTATCTGCTCTTTGAATGTATCTAAGAGTTACCTGACTGGGACTCTAGCCACATACTTTTATGTTTCTGTCAGACTAGAAACTACTGTATTTTCCTGTAAGGACAATCACTTAAAGAGGCTCCACAATTAATACTTGCAACATCTAAGCACACCTAGATACCTACAACAAATAAGCATTTACATGTGAAAGTTGTATGCACTGCTGATGGGAAGGAAGAGTTGCTTTGGGGGAGGAAGTAGAGTAAAACAAAGCACAAGTAAATTACTTTTATCTCCCACAATCATTTGTTCTCACATGTAGAAAGTTTTATTGGAAAACCATGGTGATAATCTTTCAGAATCACTTCTCTGGTTTGGAGATGGCATGTTATAGTCTACATAATTACAATGGAGATGATGTAGAACTGATGCATTTTTCGACTGAGACTCTACCATAACTGGAATATTCTACCATAAACTGGAATGGATAGAATGAGGGACTGAAGACATCACCCATGGACATGTTGAAAATGCAACTGGATGTGTTCCTGAGGAACTTGCTGTAGGTGACACAGCTTTAAGCATGGGCTTGCATTCATCCTGTGATCTTCTGCAGTAACTGACTGAGAATCTCGTTTTGTAAACGTAGGTCCCATCATGGAGCAAGGATGAATGTAATGATACTGAAGAGGGAACCCGCATGCTGCTGACAAAACAAATCTACTCTCCCTCCCTCCTCCGCTGCTCTTTCATCTTTATAGCCCTACCTCAAACTATGCAGCTCCCCTTCTGCCCTTGTGTGGACTCTGGATTTTCAAGCATTATTGCCTGAGCAACTCAGCTTGCTATCCTAGCAAAGGACAAACAGAGCAAGGAAAATGAAGCGTTCACTGCTAAATTATGACCTGATTTAACTCTTAAGATGGTCCAATAAGTACCACAGCTCATGCAAACTGGCAGTATGCATAAGGCAGGAGAATGAAGTGGGAAGAACAGTGAAACAAGACTCTTCCCTTAATTTAAGTTACACCTAAATTGGTTTAGCCCTACCATGTGACTTCATCCCTAGAGGTTTTGAGAATTTTAGCAATATTACTTACAGTGTTTATCATTATGCTGCAACCTAGCCAAACCTCACCTCACTCATCATCCTTGAGCGTTTTCCTGCAGCCTCTCAAATCAAAATGGTTAAGACATAATAGAACATTACAGCATTGGAACTGGCTCACTGTAGGGCCACATACAGGAGGTGGCAGGAATGCGTCAGGAAGGGGCACAGCACTGGGACAGGTATGGAAAATGAATCAGTGGCAAGAAACAAAACAGAAGGCTATGAAAATTGTAAAAAAGCTTAAACAGAAACTCATCCATCACTGTATTTTTAAAGGACTGAAATCTTCCCACCCACAAAACATTTTAGACTGGCAAACTCTTTAAAGTATTTTTATTTTTTAAGGAAAATTACATTTTTCTATAGAAAGTTTTCTTTTGCTTGACTGTTCCTTTAAGGGTCTGTGACATCTCTGAATTAATTTGTCATCATCTGGACATTATAGTCAGTCATGTTGGTCTCTGCTAACAATACGAGTTAATAACATCAACAAGCAGATATAAGCAAAGAAAACAAACAAAAAAAAACCCCAAACCCAAAACATGCTGAAGTTACTAACACTGAAAATTAATGACTATACGTGTTTCAATCCTTTTAGTAGCAAAAATGTTTGGAAGAACAACTTTAAATACTTTAATGCAGCAGATTTAATTTCTAAATGAAAACAGATCCTGAAGTATACTTCACCTTTTCCAGTTCTTTGGGTATCCGCATGCAGGTGTACACTCTCTCTCTCCGCTCGGTGTATTTCGCCTCGTCGTGTTCAAGGAAGTAACCTCTTGTTAGCTCCGCACTGATGAATCTCAGCAGTGACAGATCTACATTCAGGACACACAGAAGTAGAAAACACTTCAGACATCACCTCCAAAGAGTGAAAAAACTGCTACACTTTTGTTACTTGCTACATGCCTCATTTACACCACATCTAAGGCAGAAGGATTCTGCTGATTACAACCAGAATGTCAAGTAACTTAGTATGGAAGGAGCTATATGAGAAGTGAGCCCTGTGCTCCCCCACTCCCCTGTTGCCTCCCAACAAAAAAACAGGCTACTTTTCCCAGTCTCTTTTTCACCAGACTCCTCAAAAAATTACTTGAAGCATCTGCACTGCAATATGCTGAGTGGATCTGATCTTTAAAGTACTGATAGTCCTCCTAAATTTACTAAGCTCTACTTTAGACTTCTTAAAACTTATTTTCTTTCTCAGCAACATTAGCAGCTTGTCCTTTATAGAACAACTTTCTGTAAGATCAAAATATTCATGGGCACACAATCCCAAGTGATTCATTGCACAAACAGTACAAGCATGATGATGAGACCATAGTCTTTTTCAAGACCAAAAAACCATCAAGTGTGCACAGGTATTCTGCATTTTAATGGCTCCAGGTAATAAATAAGTTAAAGGCTGACTGACCTATGTTTACTCAATTCTAATGGCCTCTACAAAAGACTTTGTGCAGAGCAATTATGCAAAAGGAAATTAAATGTGAAATTACAAAAATTCAGGCTGTCAGCGCAAGGAGCTTGAGCTTAAGCTTCGACCCTCACTGATGAGGACTAACATCACCACCCCCTGGTAATGCTTCCAAGGGGACAGAACACAACACTACAATGGGAGCTCAACAATTCTGGTTACTACTGGCATTTAAAACCAGAAACTTTCAGTGTTCACACACCATCCAAAAGATGGAAAACATTTATCTAGACAGACAAGTGAAAAGGTACAGAGCACTAGCCAAAGTTTTAGTAACTCCTGGAGAGCACTGGAGGGTGGATCGTGCAGGGCACAATATTCCGTATTTCTGGGGGGAAAAGAGGAGGATTCATCACACATCATTCATTAGTAAAAGTGCCTTGGTAACAGCTGTTAGAAGAATACACATATAGATGCCGTGTGTGAAGAGTTCATCCAAAACAGATGGTGGAGTTTCAATATTTCATGACACTGAAGATGCAGACCATTAGCTGCAAGAGCAGCCAGAAAATTACGAAGTGTTTTAAAGCAAAGAAACCAGCTCAAACACAAGTCACAGTGTGCTTATAACCCACAACACACCTTGGGTGGGGTGCAAGCGTACTGAGTATGATCAGAACTTGTGAGGATTACAAATGGGCATTTTGAAGTTTGTGGTGGTGCATCCACATTCTGTGGGTGTCTAGCACCGTGATTTACTGCTGTGATGATAATGATCACAGCTAAATAATTCACTGGTTGCTGGTTCATTATGTATTGTTAATAAATCATGCAAACCATGATTTGCTTTAAACTATGTGAACTGAATGGTTTCCCCTTGTACAGGCTTGTTTGGATAGTGATTTTGATGACTTAGATATTACTGATCTATTTCTACTAAGTAGGCCAAAGCCACTGTAAGCCTTAAACCTATTTAGTTTAAAACAAATGAAAACAGCATGTAGTTTAATGAGTAGTAAAAACCTAATATTTACAACTAAAGTTTCAAAGTTCATTCCAGTGAAAAAAGGCAGAAGTTCATACCACTAAATCATTGTTCAGATTCCTTGCAAACTTTTTTCTGAAGTCTTCCTTCCTTCATTATCACTTGTAACTTTTTTAGTTTTCCCAATTATTTATCAATTAAAAAGTTAAAAGGATATAAACACAAACTAACTACTCAACTGCCCAGGTGTATCTCCTTCCATCTCTGATAACTGACCTTTGCTAAGTTAAAGATAATGTGTCTGAAAAAAACAGTTTCCTGCAAAGCAAATATATATATGTAGGCAACCACCATTGAGTAACTTACAGGTCCCTTGATTCCACCTAATGAGCTGTTTGTTCCTACTCCTCACCTCAAACTGGTTCACAGGCCTACTGTTGAAAAACAAATAATTTTTAGTTTCCACCACCTGGCTAGAATTTCATGTGCTAGATATTAAGAGAGAATCACTCCATGACTGAGTCCAGAATGACTGCAATCTCTCCAGTGACAAGGGATGCAATGAAGACAGACAGGTGCTCAGCCACCTCTTTTCTGAGCACTTACTGCTCAGAAGCATCAGCCCTCGCTCTGTGCCAGCTGTAAAAACATCATTGGCAAACACTGTTGGAAAAACACAGTAAGCAAAACATCAGGATGATACACCAAGGAAGGACAGAGTAATAAAGCATTTGAAAAGCAGCTTAATTCTGGTATCATAGCATCATTTTCTTTTAAAAATACGTAAACACTAATTCCTAATTCAGATTCCTTCCCTACTTCAGGTTTCTCTCCTTTGAAGTCAGAAAGTTTTAGAGTGTTGTCTAAGTATTCAGATAGCATACTTTTAATGCTTAAAGTATTCTCATGTATCTCACGACAGGAAAGCACAAGCATCTTCGGAACATAAAAGCCACTAATTGCTTCAAGATACCTAAGTTATACTTCAGTGCATAGCTATGCAATGGATAACCATTAACCAGAAATGGGGAGGAAAATTTGTGCAGAAGTGAAAGGCACTGCGTGTCACCAACTTCTGTTGTTATGTAATCCGAACTTTAATCCTAAATGCAACAATTCCAGGCACTAACTTCATTCTCAACAGTCCTAAATCCTCACTTCCTCCAAAAACACTCAAAATCAATCAATCAAGACTAAAACCAGACAATTTTTTTTTCTTAAGAGTTTCTTTCTCCTCTGAACTTCTTTGTATAGTACCGGGCCCTCTTTTAGCACTGTGAAAAAAAATCACTGCTTTTACTTACCATTTAACCTATTGCCAAGTAGCCTGTTCTTTTCACATGTTCTTATCCTGAAGAGTAAGAGTGCCAATGATTTTTAACTATTTTTTAAATTTAAAAATCATGTGCTAGAATAGTTACGAATTCACACACGCACACACAAATAACAATTTCCTTGCTTTAATTGTTCAGCTGTCCTTCAGGCACATCCTCATGTATCCAAACCATTTTTTTTCCAGCACAAAGCAATTCATAACACTACAATCAAGCTAATTCCTTAAAGCTGCACAAATTACATCAACACCACAGAACTGCAGTCGATGCTGCAATTCCTACGATATAATGAATGTCAGAAACTAAGACAGCACCTGTTAGACTTCAATGGAAAGCATTCAATTGCCAGTTGTTGTGAATATTTTTACAATATTCATGGAGGAATATGTGATTTGTGTCACATAAAGAGTTAAGTTCAGTGAATTTCATTTGGAAGATCAATTTCAAGGGGCTCAATCTGACCTCTTATTAGACAAATCAAAGATAAAGGTGGCCTTGCTTGGCTCTGCCTTGGAATGTGTGTGTTAGACAAGTATGTGGGAGTTCTGCGGACGTTCTGTGAGAAAGATTCTTTTACTCTCTGGTCCCTTTATTTTTCTCTCCTGAGCACTTCAGAACATTCTGGGGGCTCATTATCATGTCCTGCCTTCTATTTAACATAAGTCTGTTTATGTAAATGAGATAGCTATATAAGAAGGAGAGAAAAACTATTGCTTTGCTGTTTTTCATCCCTTTTTCTCAGCCCAGCATGCTGTTTTCTTTGTTTGCCCTTATTCTTAATAAAACTTTAAAAGACTTTTGTTTAGTTCATTTACTACACCGGCAGACTGATTAAGTTAAATCCTCACATTCTTATTTCTTCTCCTACACATTTGTTAAGACCTGTGGTATCACATTCAAGCCAACAAGCCACCACTGAGGCAGAAAGCCCAGAAATTTGACCAACACTTTGACAACTTTCCAAATTTTCAGTGAGCCACTCAATTAAGAATATGATGCTAATAAAATTATTTATAACCTTACCAACATTAAATGAATCCTGCCACACAGAGTGTCAGTTTTTACAAGGGGAAAAAAAAAAAGGCAGGGCTATTTTCGAAAATTACCTGAAATAACCAGCTCAAGTGTAATTGTAAACATAGCTGCAGACTGATAGCAAAGGACATGGCATTCTTGCTTTTTCCCCCTAGAAAAGTCTTACCTAGGCAACTACGTTTAGTTTAAAAGACTTCTAATAATCTGCATACAACTTCAAGGCTCCAACAGCACCGTTACTTTCCACAGCAGAAGCAAGGCACAGTTACATGCATGCAACAAGAAGTTAGGGCAGTGAAGCGTTTCTCGTTGTACTACAATGAAGTTCCGCGAGGCCAGCACCCCCGGCCCGGGGGCCTAAGCAAACACAGGGCCCAGGTCTGTGCCGCTCTGCCAGAAGCCCCTTGTGCGACACGCTCGCTGCAGTCACTCCTTGGCAGATGTCACCCCTAACACCTGACTTAACTTCAGTGTGCTGCACTTCAGTGGCAGATGTCCGTGTGGTTTCAAACCTCCTGACGATTACCTGTTAACGCGCTGCGTAACGGGGCGCTGGGACTGCACTGTCCCCTTGCCGAACACGCTGGTGTGGAAAGCAGGGACACAAGCAGTAACGCTGCAGAGCTTATTTCACTGACATGGGCGGGTTTGCCGACTAAACTGAAGGGCAGGCAACGAGAAGCTCTCGCCAGCCTGGTACCGCTACCGAAGCGGCGGAACGCTGCCGCTCCCCGGTCCCACCAGGTCCCGGCGCACTTTGTGAAGTCGCTGACCAAAGTTTTGCACAGGCGAGCGGCCGCGGCGGCCTCGGTCCCGCCTCAGGCGCCCACCTCTGCCCCGGCCCCTCCGGCGGGACAGGCTGGGCCGCGCTGTAAGAAGCCAGCACTGGCGACGCGCCCCGGAAGCGCCGCCCGTCCCGGGCCACACCGCTACGGCCGCTCTGGTCTCCCGTGGGGAGTCAACACAGCGCGGGAGCCCTCGCTGCCCTCCACCATCCTAGCCTGCGGAAGAAGGCCTCTCGCCCCACCGCCGCTCCTCACCCGAGAAGCTCCGCTTCTTCTTCCTGCCTCGGTCGCTCTCGTAGAAGCCCAGCGTCTCCGTTCGCTGCTGCGGAGGCGGCTGCCCCGGGCCGGCGGCGGGCGGCAGCGGATCGCCGCTCCCCCAGAGAGTTTTCGGCTCCCCTCGGCCGCTATCCTGCTGCTCCGGAACACCGCCGCGCCGTCCTTCCCCGCCGCTACCCGGCGCGGCGGCAGAGGCGGCGGCAGAGGCAGCGGCGTCGGCAACGCCGGCCATGTTCGCCGCCAACAGCAGCAGCTCCGCCCGCCCCGTTCCGCACCCGCCACCCCCGAGCCGCGCGACGCGCCCCTGCCGGTGACTCATCACCGCGCGACACAGACGCGACCAGGCCGCCGCGCGAAGGCGCGGGCGAAGGCGGTGCGACGCCATCTTGCCATTAACTGGTTAGGTGCCAGCAGCCCCCGGCTCCGGGCCCACCTCCTCTCGGCACCTTCCTCCGCCCGGCCTCGGAGCGCCCTCTGATTTGTACATATGGCACACATAGAGATGTTTACGTACGAAACGTGTATAATGGTCACTGTTTCGCCGGACATACGGGCGAGGGGACGAGTTATGAACAGCTGTAAATGATGTAATTAATCTGGCCTGTGCCATGCAAGCGAAGACATTGTTCAAAAACAGAAAGTGGGAGGTGAATGATTAAAGCCAACAGGATTTCAGTGAACTGCATAACACACTAGACCGGGCACTTGAGGTCACAGCCTCCTGCTTCTCAGGTTTGTGTAGAATCATAGAATTGTTTTGGTTGGAAAAAACCTCTAAGATCATCGAGTCCAACCATTATGTAATTACCAAGTCTGGTGCTAAACCACATCCATGTCTTACAAAAAACTTTGAGGGAAGGGTATTGAGCTCTTCCCACAAGAGGCCGATGGCAAGAGTCATGCTGCCAAGCCCACTTGTGCGCAGGACAGGTGCTGTGGTAGCCACCTGGCTCCCATGCAGCTCCCTGTGCCCCGCTGGGCACAGAAGGGCATGTGCCAGTCCTCGAGGAGCCCACAAAACTCAACAAGCAGCCTGAGGACCCAGCTCTGAAATCTTGTGGTTCTTGAGGTGCTGAGGCTGGAAATGCTGTTAGTTACGGGCAGCTTATACTGGCAGTGATATGTCTTGTCAAAGGCCATGCTAATGAAAAGTAATTGTTCCTGTCTCAAAGTGCATATAATTTATACAAGACTAAATGTGACTATAAGAAGAAAGGATCTCAAGGTAACAGCAATTCACATGGGCATGTGGACAAAATACCTGGCCTGAATTTCAAGTACAAGATCTCCTTCACGTTCAGTTCTCATGTTCTTATCATACATTCAGAGGCTAGATTCAGCTTAATATTTAGCCACTTGTCCTGGGAAAACAAAGAGTGCTTTATCTTCTTTGGAATGAATAGCAGTCTTCATCTGTAACTCCAGGCTAATTGTGCAGTTGTCTCAAAAGAGCATTTCAGGCTTTGGTTACACTAGAGGTGGTACTAAATGCCTAAATCCAAGCCTTGGTCTTTTCACGCACTGGAGTGCTTTTTACACATACTCGTAATGTGTAAGAGTATCACGCATAGAGCTGACAGTGATTTTTACTACACAGTTTGGACTTTCTTCTCCCATCATTTCTCTATGGATGTAAAAAGCAATTGGAAAAATAAAAACGCAAAACAAAGACATTCCCTCAGCTGGACTGCATTTGTAGTCCGTTCAAAGTTACATGACACTCTGAGTGACATTCTGCTTTTCCTCTTCCAACAATGTGTAAAAGCTATATCCACCTACAAAATCCATTGCATGATATTTAAGGACAACAAATCGGCACACGCTTGTTGTCAGTTTTATCCAAATCAAAGTGTTTGCAGTGTCAAGCACCATCTGACAAACAGCTACAGTCTTCTTTCTTCAGGCCCACTGAGAAGCTATCTAATGAATTGCCAGCTCCAGCTGTGACAGCACATACATTTTCTTTTCAGGCGCTGACCCAAGATAACCTTGCTTAGCTTACAAGATCTTCCAGCTTTCTGCATGAAGTAGTTCAGCTGAAGGCACAATGATAGTATGACTGCAATATGGTTCAGCTAAGAATTCACTCATATTTCTGATGCTTCAAAAGTACATTGAGCAGCTACTCTCAAATTTCTGCCCACAATCTTTTTGTCTGTTTTGTTGTGTTGTTTGGGTTTTTTTTATGTACTTTACAGCCAGTTTGTAACCTATCTTTGGGCAGAGTGTTAATGTGTTCTTTCCTCATTCAAAGATGTGTGCATTTCAGCTATTACAATGTGATATTTTGGCTTGGTGGCTACTTCCAGAAGATCAACCCAAGTGCAGCAAAATCCAGTCTTCAGAAATTTGAGTCATTGAACTAGCCAACTCAGAACAGAAAAGTGTAGTCAGAAACGTTGGCAGTGTTGATATGGGAAGTAGTGGTTCATTACAACAGCTGCTGTTGGGAGTTATCTGGGACCATCTGCTGCCTGGTCATGAGAAGCTGCATTTTGCTGTTTTCCACAGCTTATCTGCTGGGAGGCATGCTATGGAGGGACTCTGCAGTGGGTCAGAATCCACTTTGCAGTTTCATAACCGTTCACCAATCTTTTTCCTGAAGCGATTTTCTTGGAACAAGACACAGCCCTTTGTACGTTCCCACAGCTGGAGTTTCACTTTTTTGCCCAAGAAATAGTTAGCAGGTGGTAGGGAGAAAAGGGACGATTGTTTCAAAATAATGACTATCTCAAAGAAGAAAAAGCACTTTCGTCCATACAATACCAAAAACCATTAGGATAGTCATGCAGTGAATACAGACTGGGAATTAAGTTTTATTTGAATTTTATTAGAGATGTCAGCATGCCAATCTTTGGGGCTTTGTGTAAGCTACTTCATTTTTGCCTTAAGTTTTCCATACATATATTAGAGTAATGTTTATCTACCTACAATGTACTTTACACAATTATCACAGAGGTATTTGCTAATTTGGTATCAGGAAAATTTATCTGGCACTGTCAAGTGTTAAAGCTTTTATAGTGTGTCCAGCTCAGTTGTGCTTTAGTCCCTGAATATTCACTGCTGCAACTATTCATTCTCTTAGTGAGGATAGTCTTTTTCCAAAGAACATCTTTACATGGTCTAATACCTTTGCTTTTTTGTAATGGATATCTTTTCCCACAGGAACCAACAAAAGATCATTAAGAAGACAACTCAGGAAATGGATAATTTTTTTAACTGCGTTTTCATGACAGAATTTTGTGTCATTTACCCCCACAAACTCAAATATCCCCTCTTAACACAGTCTGAGAGTGAGGTATGCTACAAACATGGAGAAAATCTGTCAAGAAAATGATATTTCACATGAGTAAATTATAGACATAGGTTAGGAAATACAAAAGTAGTCTAGGGAGAAGTGTGGAAACACAGTGTACTGTACCAGGTAAAGGTAATTGAAATTGGAGAGTACATTAATTAGCAATAAAGAAGAGGCAGCTGTTAAAATGATGGTAATAACAATGCAATAGTCATAACTGTGTGAAGCAGTTATGAGTAACTGCACTGCTCATAACTATATGAAAACATCTGGTATCTATCTTCCAGTGTAAGCTTTTTGTCAGTCAGTCTCAAGCTTCTTTAGACTTTGCAGTATCATTCCCAACAAACTAGATAACGAGAATGTATGGCTTAATGGTTTAGTTTCTTGAGTATCCTGCAAGAATGATATTGAGTTACTGTCTTCAATGTGATTTTCAATCATTCTTCATCTTTTAAAATGTAATCATGGGTACACCTTCTGTAAGGAGGCAAGTCAGCAAAACTCATGATGTAGTCAAAGAGCAATAATGCTGATTTCCACCCCCCCAGCAAACTATTTTCAGGCCTTTTGGCAATATAAATAAGTTATTTTGTATTGGGTTTGTGACTTAGTTCGTCGATCCACTTAGTATGTGGGTGCGTATTCATTCTTCTACTAAAGGCAATGCATCTCTTAGCAACAACTGATATTAACAAACTTAGTTCTCAGTCTTTCAGAATCACAGCTGTCATATATTTGCAAGATACTAAAGTATTGGTTGGACGTGTAATCTAATTTTGTCTCAGTCATTTCTGTTTGGTAGCTTAAGTTAAAAATATCTGTTCATGCCCACAGGAGAAAAATCATGTGAAGATTCTTTCCTCCATTTTATGTTCAAGATCTAAGCAGCACATGATTTTTTTTTTGCATGGGATAATCTTCTGCTAAGATACTGTTTTATAGACACTAGCACCCTATGTGTTTCACTTACTAATTTTTTTTTTCTTACCTCAATACAAAACGTACCTGCTAGAGTTTGCCTTATTTTTTTTCCCGAGTTGCAGGCTCACTAAAGATTAGGTTGACTCCTAGGTAAGCTGAGGGCATTAGTCAACATTGATATGTCCTTGAATAATGCAAGTACAAATCGTGTTGCACAATACTACAGACCTGAAAGTCAGGTTGGACTTCTCACTGGTACGTTTCCATGATTTGTTTGCTTTGGATGCTGTGTCATATAGCACAGGTGCTGCTGCACAGTTTAAATCAATGGTGCTTTACAGTGACCAATTTTCCACACTTACCATCTTTGGCATTTTTTGAAGGAAAGAATTCTGTTGACATACTTTTCTGCAGTGTCTTAACCTGGGACTATAGTTCAAAGAGGACTGAAAGGTAAGTAAAAGGTACAGAAGTTTAGGTCAGTATTACAGGTTTTTAAAAACATGCTCACATTATCTTAAAAATAAATGTCATAATATTATTTTTTTTAAGACTTTAGGAGTTCCCTAGTGTAACACTTTTGTAGCTCTTTCCCTGTCAGATATCTTGAATGTTTTTATCAAGACAATACTTTTTCTGTGACTATCAGTGACAGCTTTTTCCTGCACATGGTCTGATCTCCATTTCTGACTGTCAAGATTTCTTTAGGACTTATATCTTGAGCTGAATGCCACAACTAATACTTATGCTGCAGCCTCCATTGGAACACAAATAGTTGAACCCGATACCTATTATGTACGAAAAGCAGCAAATGGTCTTTTCAACATGAACAGAACTGGACCCTGTGATATGGGGTACTTCCCTGTAAGGTTCACACATTTGAAAGTAAAGTAGCAGAAAGATTCTTAAATCTCTTTAACTCCAAACAATCTTCATCCCAAAGTTCTGGAAAAAAAGGTCTTCTTTCCTTTTTATTTTTTTTCTTGTTGCATATCTATAGCCATACTATGTAACATTTAAGGATGACTCTATACATGACAAGATAGTTTTAAGTGTTATAAAATAAGAGTGCAGCTACCTTTGGCTCCATCCTGAGCTGCTTCCTCAGCAGAGCTAAGCCAGGCATGAGGTGTGAGTGGAATAAGTGGGAGGAAATTGGTGGAGAAAATGCAGATAGAAAAATGGTTATAAGAACTCCTGAAAGTCATGAACTGGGAAAAGAGCACCTGTGTATTGGGTTTGTATGGCAAAGTCTTGGAATTGGGGGCGGGAGGCAGCTACAGGGTGAGGCTTCTGTGAGAAACTGCTAGAAGCTTCGCGTGTCCAGTAGAGAGGAATGAGAATGTGAAACAGCTCTGCAGACACCAAGGTCACTGAAGAAGGAGGGGGAGGAGGTGATCCAGATGCTAGAGCAGAGATTCCCCTGCAGCTCATGGTGAAGATACTGAAGAAGTTCATGGAGGACTGTCTCCAGTGGGAGGCGAGTTGCAGAAACAAGGTGTGTACTTACAGAGCAATTTTGGGCACCTGGCATCCTGCCATGGGCAACACACCACACTGGGGACCTAAACAGGAGTTTCCTGTACCTAAGAATGAAATTCTCAGTATCAGACAGGAAGTAGCTCATATTTTGTTCAGCTGTCAGAAAATAAGTGACGTTTAAAAATGGGATTTGTAATTTTGGCAGTTTAGGCTGGGTGCCCCCTGCCACTGCTGCATGAGATACACCTCTGGTGTCCCAGGTGCCCATCCAATAGGGGTGGACACAGGAAACGGCGTATTTCTACCCATAAATCCTGTGCCCTATAAAGCCATCTGCAGAGTCATATTCTTCCTCTTTCTTCCCTCTCTGCTCCCATGGGAGATACTCCCGGGTAATGCCGGGGGAGTATCCTCAAGGCCTCTTAGGCCTGTCTAGGCCTAATGCCAGGAGGAGAATGGAGGCAGGGGCAGTCTCAGACCTGGCCAGACTGAGACTTGCCTAGCAGTGGGAGGGGGAAGAAAGAGCCCTGGGTGTTTGGGTAGACCCTCAGGTGGGAGGAAGGGAGGATTGGGAAGCTTTTGGGAATTCTGTGAGGGGTTCTGTATTCTTCTGGGATATTCTTGGCACTATCCTTTGTAGTCTTTTGTAGCTTCACCAATTGCTTTTCCATTTAAACTTTCCATCACTCTCCAATCCGTTTGTGTGAGTCTCATTCTTTTGTCCCTTTCAGGGCAAGAGACGATCTGTCTAGCCCCAAACCAGCACAGTAATGCATAAGCTTGTAAGCTATTTTTCAGGCCCCAAGAAGAGTTCTCAGTCATGCCAAACTCAAGCAGAGACAGAAATCTGTTGTAAGAATCATTATCTATCAGAGTTGCTGTAAACAGCCCTATTGATTGCAGTAAGTTGAAAATCTCAGCTCTGAGGGAGCATTTCTATTATGATAAAGCATGCAGATATATACATACATACAAGCTTTGTGTCTAAAAATGGATTGGGAGATCTTGAGAGAGATCTTAAGTCTCTCACTCTGGAAAGCATCATGTGTTAGATTTAAACATAAAGGTAAGTACTTTTCTGATTTCAGGCAGTAAAAACGTGTCTTCAAAAATGTTCAACCTCCTGTAGGACCAACTGAATCAGCTAAGAGGTTCTGTGGCTTCTAGTTTAAGATTCCTATTTCTGAAAGTTGTGGCTCTTTTTGTAACTGTAGTTGCACATGAGAAAACATGAGTGCTCGCATACGTGGAAAAGGGGGTATTGGAACTAGATGATCCTTGTGGTCCCTTCTAACCCTGACTGATTCTATGATTCTATGCTTATGAATGTACAATGAATGGCTCTAAGACCAAACCTTCAGTCACAGTAGGTCAAAATAAAGTCATGATATTCATGAGTTATCAGAAGCTTGAAGGAGGAGAAGTTTTACTCTTTCATTTGTTATTTGCTACTTAAACAATGCTAGAACAGATACAGATTACCTAACCCACTCTGCAGTACAATTAATTACCTTATGCAGAGCTGCTTTCCATTAACACAGCTGTTGGGTTTACATGCACAAACACATGCCAATGTTTATTTACATAGAAATGACAACTGAATAGTGAAACCCAGCTCAACTTCCGGAGCTAGTGTTGACGTTAAAAATGTTCTAAAATCACCCTGCCTAATTCAGGCAGGGGTTTAATGCTATATTTTAAAATAATTATCATCCCTTGAGAATGCTTTTTGCTTTGGTTACTGGTTTTCTTATTAACTCCTCTAATCTTGTAAAATATGACAGCAGAAATTGAATCAGATTCAAATCTGATTTCATTCCAGTAACGCCAACATAGTCAGCATGATCTTTTATATGTTAGTGTGCAGATGCAGATCTTATATGTATTCACAAACTGTGTCTATCAATATATCCAATTGCTTATCTGTAGCAAACCTACAGCATCAAGGGGGTTATTTATGCCATGCACTGAAGACCCTCTATAGTGGCATGATAAGATAAGAACATGTTGTCAATTGGACATCAAAATTTCACATCCTGTTTTTTTTTTTTCCCTCACATTTTTTATTTTGAAGCAAGGAATTTAATTTGGCAGGCTCTGTAGAAATCCAATTACCATTTGGAACTCCATGAGGATTGCTCTACCTTGATGAGTAACAAGATGCACCAGAATGTGTTTGGGATTGCTCTTTCAGCCCTGGCAGATGATAAGGCACTTTCACTTAAAAAGCTTCATATTCCTGCAAAATATCCTTACCTGTCCTACATGTGCATCAGCTAGTCGGGTGTTAATGAAACATGATTTCCTTTCCATTTTAAAATTACTATTGATGTGAGATCTGTAACTTGCAACAAGTTATATGCACCAAAGCCACATTAAGAGTTGACAGAACTCAGAGAGGGACAGATTCCATCTCTTGGCCACTAAATTCACATTTGGAATATCAGAAAATAGGTATTGGGGGAACTATTAGCTGCTTAAAGAATCCAGCAATTCAATTGAAACAATATGAAATAGATTCCTTTGGGGCAAATCTTATGAACACATTTTCAAACAGGCAAATGACTAAGAAAAAGTCCTGTAACTGATGTCTCCTTACACTCTCACATTTGAAATGTCAGCATTTCTGTTAGCATAATTTACTGAGGAATACTAGAGTAGCTTCTAACTCAGCCTTAAGAATCTATGCTTCTTTACAGCCTAATGGCCTTCCCTGCCCCCAAAACCCTTGCCCAGGTATGCACTGATGTGCTTGCTTAGAGCACCTGCACACAGAAATGCATGTTCCCATCACCAAGTACTGCATTCTAGAGAGATGTTTATAAGCCAGAAGAACCCCAGACAAGCAATTACCCAACCAGCTTGCAGAGAGATGACTCCCTGCATACAGATTATTTTTGTGGGTGTTACTCAGCTGCTAAATTATGATAACTTGATCCAAAGTCTGACTCCAGAGTTATTTTTGTGACCAGGATGCACTATTTTGGTTCTGTATTATAAATCCCTGTAATAAAATTGCTGACAGAACCTTTATCACAGCATTGCTAGCAGATAATTTATGAACGTTATGATCTGCTAACAGATCACTTATTCGTTTGACCCAGGAATAAATGCTTGATACATAAATTTAGTAATTACAGCCCTGCCCAGTGAGGATGACCCCTTTCCAAGTGACCAGAAATTGAGTCATTTTCCCCTTTCCCCAGCCAGCACACTCAGTTCCCTCCCAATACTTCGGTATTTCACAATCCATAATAATGCTTCTCCTCTTTTCTTAAGTGAGATTATTTGAAATGAAATCAGGAGAACTGTCCATTAAAATAAGAACAGTTGAGTGTCTGAACATTGCCTGAATGCAGAACTATCATTTTAATTGCAAGCAGCACACTATGGCAATATACAAAGTACACCTTCTTTAGTAGAAATGTCACACTTCCAGTAAGAAGGTTGAATTCTATGTCCCAATGTGTCTGCAGAGCACAAGCATACATTTATATTGGAGTTCATGATGTGCATAAGCAAGACTAATAAAGCAATACCTGAGAATTCATTGACGTAATAATGGTCACGGAAATTCCGTATCTTTCAATTTACTCTCTCCTACTCACAAGTTCCTGGCTTCTGATGCTGTGGGTTAAGATTGCTTATAGTGCAACTCACCTCCTATTCTTCTTTTTTTTTTTTTTTGTTTTCTTACAGTATGTCTCCATGGCAGATCTTGTTCTTCCTCCTTAGCTGTGTTTGGCTCATGTCCTCAGTAGCCAGATTTTAAAAACTTTTCCTGAACATTATTGTTGACGTTTTAGAACTCTAGCCCAGCTTGAATGGGCATCTAGGGGCTGACTTAATCAGCTGCATGATCAGCATCACGGACTTGATAATCTTACGAGGTCTTTTCCAGCCTTAATGATTCTATACTGTCCTGAAGGCACAGCAAGGAACTGAGTGTTTCACTCTGGGTAGTAACTGGTATCCTGGGAGAGAGGGACACCTTGCCATTTATCTGCATGACTGCTCTCTGTGATGCTAGAAACCTTGTGTTACAGGAAGCTATGGAATAGACTGATCCTGAGCCAGCTCTTTCAGTGCAGCAAAGCCTGCTTTCTGTGTGCTTTCAAAGAAATAGCTGAGCAGGTAATTCAGCACTGAGAAAGTAAGAGCACTTACTGGGTTAGAGGCAGCTGGAGGTGACAAGTAGTTTTGCAAGGCAGCTACTTGTATTTACAGTTTTAGATCTGTGCTCAGTAGTGTCATGTTAGTCACAGAATTAAAAATTTTAATTTAAAATCAGGAGTAGGTTAACAACGGAATTTCTCTTGTGAGAAATGGATTTCCAGGTTGGGAACAACTCTAACACTTCGGCAGTTTTCCCTTTTACAAAGTATAGCTACTCATTTTAATTTGCATAAAGAACATGGATATATAAGTCCCCAATTACTTTAAAAGCAATAGTTCAACTGATACAGTGATTAGTTAAATGGGGAAATTATATTATGTAGTGGAGAGCTTGCTTTGCCAAGGATCAATTTGTTGATGTTTGAATCCAACTAGAAATGAAATGCACACAACAAAAAGTAAACTTTTTCAGTAAAAAGCCATCTCATCAATTTGGACAAATGAAAAGGATGCCTGCTTCTCAGCCAGAGGGACTAAGTACCGGATTTCTCTGCAGTAGAAGACTCACAACTGACCACTTAAAACATGAGGAAAAGAGAACTTTGATTTCATCATGGGGAACCAACCTGCTTTGTTTTTTTTTCAGTAGAATCCTTATTTCTGTAACAATTGTTTTCGTAGGTATTATATGCCACCATTGAACAGAACCGTGATGCTTGATTCAGCAGCATCTATTAGTATCTTTGAAATCCTCAAAGGATTTACATCAGGAAATGTAATCTCAAAGGAAACACATCAGGAAGGCAAATACTGTATCTTTGATTTACACCTGGTTTTCCTTTGCTTGATTGTAACAGTCATTTATGTTCTGTCGTATAAATTACCAGCATTACCCCTACAAATAAAGCACAACAAAATTTTGTTCCAAGTTTTCCTGTCGGGACGGTAGGTTACAATAATAACAAATCAAGGACCAGGGCATCTAATTTCACCTGGGCTTATGCTCCCACCTGATCTCAGTTGTTTTCTTTGCATCAGCAGGCAGAAAGGGAAGCTTGCTTCTGGGCCTCTAAGCTGTTCTTAATTAGTAAGTTATGAACTTATGCCTTTTAAAAGAGAAAAAAATGCAGGCTGGTCACTTCTCTAATGAACAAATTCCACTGAGCCTGAATATATATTATGTATGAGTATTTTAGAACCATTAGTGATGTATCCTACCTCTAATAATGATACAAACCAGCAAACTATGTTAACTTTAAATTATTAACACCTTTACTAATAACACAAAACTTTGTGGACTCTGGAAACAATCAGCAGGTAAATATATTTTAAATTCTGGAGACTTGCCTCAGACAGGTTAACAAAGGACAACTGCAAGGCAAAACGAAAAAGCTCCCCAAAACACCTGGGTACAGCTAGTTGTATTGACAGACTGAGTCTGCCCATTGCTTGCAGAGATCACTGAGAGATGTGTCAAAGTGTTTCTGGTTGAGTGTTTGGAGCAGGGGAAAAATGTGCTCTGGGTAATCTATCATTTTACCTATGGCTTGGCTCTTGCAGGTTCTGGGGAGCAATAAGCAGACAGGACAAGTTATGGGAGATATCTAGGCCAGTGAACTCCAAGGCCACATGCATCTGTGGTAGCACCTGTCCTTTCTAATGATGGCATTTCTTGTCTCTCAAGTGATCTCAAGAATCTTCAGATCCATTCACTACTCTTACTGACGCAACCAGGCTTTTATTTATGAGCGATCTCTTGATTTTTAAAATGCATCTTTCATTTCAGTGTCATTTTTATTTTTAATGAGAATTTTATCAGATCTATATAGTTGCCAGTGAAGAGTTCTTGCCAGCAGCTGAATGATGACACTCTGTGCTGTAATTCTGATGTGGATATAAATTGTTTGCACTTGCCTGCTTGTGAGTACAGTTTCTCTTTGAAAGACTCACTACAAAGAAAATTGAAAGATGAGCAAATTTTTAAGGAAAGGCCTGGAAATCTGTAGGGAAACGTAAAACAAAAAAGATGACTTTGTTTCTGTAAAATATTTCATGTGTTTAGAACCAAAGATAAGACGTTTTTGGCACCGCTAAGCTCCATCTTTGTAGTACGGCATCACACTGAAGTTCAGCTAATGCGTGGAAGCCACAAGTAAAACGCATCAGGAATCCTTTATTCTGTGCTGCCACCTTGTGGCTGTAAGTGGGACCTGCTGGTGCAAAACCAGAGCGTTTTAAATAGGACCTGGTGAGGGCGTTGCATTGAAACGCTTTCTGTTCTTACATAGCCAGTCCGTACGGAAAAAACAGGGAGCTCTGCATGCATCCTTCATTCTGCACCTTATAGATACCTTAGGAGTCCAGTCGCACTGAAAGCTGACATGCAAATTTCCCCTCTTAACACCTGCCCCTGGGGTTCCTTCCATCACTGGCTAAACAAGGCTGTGCTTTTGCTGAATGTGCTACAGCTTGGAAGAACTGGGAAGCTTCTCCCTCTGCTGTTTCCATAAGAGTTTCATCTTGCAGTGGAAAAGCTGGCCCGTGTCTAGCTTAGTGCAGCTGCTGGCTTTACAAAAATAAATAGAATCACATAGGGCTGCTTTTTGGCTGGGGGTCTTTATGACTAATTCAGTCACCAAAGAGGGCAACCTTCGGAGGTCCCTTCCAACCCCTAACATCCTGTGAAAAGAAAATGAGAACAAATAAAGTGTAATCTCTCTTCAGTAAAAAAAATAGTCTGTATTAAAGCTCACAAAGATATCTGTTAGCTTTCAGACACTATTTGCAGAAACAACATCTGCCTCTTATCCTCATTTTAATGAAAATTAAAAGCTGAAAAACAACTGTTCGTTTTGCCTCTCTCCTGCATCCTGCAATATTTTCACATCCTCAGTCAAATATGTAACTTAGTCCTCACTGCTGGATTTTCACAGTTGTGCTAATCCAGCATCCTCTGGGCTGCCTTTTGCTTTTTCCCCAAGATACATTACCTACTGCATATTATCCTCTCTTCCTTCCCATTGTATTTCTGGCACATTGAATACCCCATGTGCTGGATGAGAACATTATCTGATTCCATCGTTGTAAATAATTGTTAATAGATTAAGATTAATGCCAGATGTAGTATAATGCTACTTCTACAGCTATTTTTCAAGCATGCGAACACAGACTGGCCTCACCTGGACGGGTTTTGACTGCCACAGTGCTTTATCTTCTTCACTGTAAGCAGGATCCTTTGGCAAGCACCTGAAAACTTCAAAGACAGGAAAATATCATGAGTGAAGCAATAAAAAACAGTGAGCTTTGCTGTGAGTGCCCCTAGCTGCTCATTTGCATGCCCCCAGCTAGCCAGTAATGTCCTGCCGAATCAGACATTTTTACATGTTATCTCCAATTTGCATTAGATTAGACACCAGAGTTAGTACTCAACACCTTTACATGGTCCAATGTGTTTTGCTAGGTATATGCTCACTGGTTATTAGCTGGATGAAACCTGATATTAGCTTGACTTTGTTTAATTTCTGATGTTATTTACTCTGTGATAACTGACTAGCCACAGCTAACACTGAATTGCTTGCCCTGTAATGACCAGATATTCCATTACATTATGTAAATTATTTGCGTAGTGATTACAATTTAATGTTATTGGTAATTAGAATTATTTGCTTGCTGGTAATGCTGTATAAATGATCTGTCATTACTCACAGGGCACACCTTACCAAGAGCTCTAACGAAGAAAGCTGCAATTTAATACCACTAAACAATCAGTCTCCTCTGATCTGTAGTTTTACATCATGGGGAACTGTTTTCTGTAGTTATTGATCATTCATTGATCATTATTGTAAAGACCTGGGGCTCTCTAAGTGTCTTTATTCAGTGATGGATGATATCACCAGATTTTGTCACAGTAATTTAAATACATAGCTGCTGAAATTTGCTTATCAGATTTTCACACTTGCAGTTTTAAATCACATCAGAAGTTCCTCCTCTTGAAGAAGGAAGATCCATAGTCCACACCCTTCATAATCATACCCACAGAGCACAGGACGCATCCCTGCCAAAGGAAAATTAAAGAAGACAAAGGCCAGTGAGACCCCAGCCAGCAGAGTCTGTAGCCCCATGTCTGGGGCAAAACTCTAGCAGTTTCTCTGTCAGCCAGTGATCCCTCCCTAGAAGAGAAGGGGAAACCAGGAAAAGGAGAGAAGATCCGTATGTTGAGATGAAGATGGATTTAACGAAAAAGCCAAATTAATACCAATGTAACCACAAGAGATATAAAGTTATACTCAGCCCAGCAAAAGTGCAGCAGTCATGATATCCATGAAGGCAATCCTCAAGAGCCATGTCCACACTGCACACGTGTGCTGGCACTGTTTGTGTATGGAAAACAGGGCAGAACCAGTAACACCAGAACTTCCAAGGTAAGAATTAGAGCTTAAGGACCCCAAACACAATGCTAAGACCCAGAAAAGCAGGATTTAGACCACGCTGTAGAACCTTGCACCTCCATCCATCCCCACAGGCCATTAACAGGTATTTCAAGGGCATATGAGAAGTCTGAGGCAGATTTCCACCTACCCATAGTCAATGTGAAACCTGAACGTTTTGTTTCTCAGGCTCTGGAAGTGCCTTAAAGCCAGACCTGATTAACTAGTGTAGAGTGAGAGTGTTGTTCCCAAATAAGAGGTATTCTGAAATGAGACTCACACCTATTAAAGAGCCTTTTCTGTGCCTTACATGCAAGGCAGTTAGTGCAAATACTTGAGTGTCTGAAGGAACTAGAACTACACATAAAGAATGAAACACTTGTCACAACACTTTCTGTAATTTCTGTGGCATAAAGAACTGTTTACCTAAATAGTGATTCAGTCAAGTTGCAGTGCCTGTTTATCATGCCAAAAGATTTGAATAGTCTGAAAGAAATATTTGTGCTGAAAAGCTTTATTTAGAATAAAAAAAAAACCATCCAAGACCTACTGAACCAGAAAATGTATGCAAAGGAAGATCAATGTGAATAAAATATCTCATTTAATATTTTACTGGGGGAAAACCAGACTCGTTAATGTTGAGCCTCTGTAAGATTGTGGACTCTTTTGGCTTTGCCTTGGCAGGTTAAACAAAAATAGTTGTAAAAGGGAGAAACGGATAACAGAGGAACACGAAGAAGAATTTCATGCTTTAGAAAGTTTGACAATTGATCAGTGCAAATAAATACAGAATATGAATTACCTTGATGAGCTTCATGAAATCTAAACTATGAAAGTCCAATAAAAGATTTGGAAGACAAGTGTCTGTGCGTTCCTAATGAATAACAACTAAAAGAAAGGGTTACATAGATTTCAAAGTATTTGGTGGTATGCCCTTTGCACCACTCTGTATGCTTTCTGCAGTATCTACTGACAGAATTAAGCAGGCAAAGAGTGAGTTGTGCATACAGCGATATATTGGAAACATAATGGGTGTCTTTGGCTCTTCAAAATACAACACGAAGCCAAATCAAAGTGAACAGTCTGTCCATTAACATTATGCTTTTCTCAGACAAGAACATTATATTTATCTGAACCTTTCAATAAAAGTGGAACAATTGCCCTGTAACAGGAAAGTGAGGAAACGTGTTGTAAGAGTTCTGTGAATATTCGGCTAAACTAGCAGCAAATGACTTTTTCTATGGGTGTAGAGATGGGGTTTGTGCTTTGGCTCATTTCATTTCACTTATGTCTTTCTTTGAGGAATGTGAGAGGAGATAGCCTTATATTCTGGAGGGGACAGACAGCGTGGGACAGCCATGTGTGCCATACCTGCCATGTCCCAGACCCTTCTTGCTCCTCTTGGCAGTGGAGGAACTGGCTGCATGCTGGTGGGGGCACCTTGATTCTTACCGATGACTGTCTTTTGAATTACTTTTTTCTTGCTATCCCTGAAGAATGTGGGGAGTTTCTAGCAATTCATTTTTTCTCTAGGCTGAGCAGACGGGATGATTTGTAGATAATGGATTGATGCCACACTGCAGAGACTGAAAACCTGCCTCAGCAAAGAGAATTAGGTATACATATATGCTAAAATACTGCCCTGTTGTGCTTTAAGCTTTCCCAGAGTCCAAAAGCCCAAATGGAACAGATTTGGATTGCCTCCCCTCTCCCTTTTGTCCCGGTAAGGTAAAAGCAAATTAGGCAGGGGAAAAGGGAGGTAAAATCATGAAAGAAAGAGTCTTGAATCAATTTGGAAGTAAAAAGGTAAGTTTAGCACTTGAATAAAAGGAAGATTACGAAGGTATAAGGAAAGTAGGTAAATAAAAATATATACAAACCCAGTCACAACGGGCAAAGGATTCTCTTAATGCAACATGGGTTCTCTTTAGGTGCAGTCCTTACGACTTTGGATGGAGCAGGCCTCACCACGTGGTCACAGCAACAGCAGGGACCAGCCTCTTAGACAAGGGCAAGAGAGAGAGGAAATGGCTTCCCGTACATAGGCTTGGTAGGCAGGAAGGGGGAGTGGAATAGACTTTGACCCCAGGACCCCTCCCCCTGGGAGGGGGGGGCCCACCTGGGTCAGGTTTCTTTGTGCACCTGGGTGCTAGGTTCTTTTCAGCCCACTCCCTCCTGATCTGGGTGTAACCTGACACATGCCCATACAGAGACTTAGCACAAAACAGGGAAATAAGTGTGAGAAAAGACTGACCAAGTTACTGTAGAATTAAAAAGCCTCTTGCAAGGTCACAGGGGTGTGTGTGTGTTGTAAAACAAACTACTCTCTTAGCAGTCTAATTCTGAGCAATACTGACTAAACTGTGCTTGGCCTTCAGCTGAGCAGTAAAATAAGGTAGCATCTCAGAGTTACATATAATGTTACCTCAGTGCCTCCCTAATCCGCAGTGGAAGCATTAATCACTATGTCTTTGTCATGGCACCCAGGCAGCTTGCAGTCCTTCTGTGTACTTGATTTATGAACAGCTGATGGCAGAAATCCACCTAGCAGTACTTTGTAGTTCCTTCTGCTCTGAGTACAACTGTTACAGAACTTTATATTTTCCATCTAACATACACAAGCTTTATTTTGTAAGCTGTTTCGTTGTAGCCTGTCTTTGGCCTGATTTCATGTCTTGCTCCTTCCTCCTCTGTCACAAAATGCATTGCTGACTTCAGACCCCCCGAACTCAAGAGTAGGATCAGCACACTCCTATCTGCCAACATGAATGTTCCACGAATTTCATGTGAAATTTGGAATTTCTAGATTTGATAGAGATTCTTTTGGGCATAAATCACCATGACAGCCAAACTCTGCTTTACGAAGTTGCTTTTGAAGGCAAAGAAAGGCAACTAGATTTGCATTTTGTTCTTTGGCAGATGCCTAAGAGGTCGCATACTTAGCTTAAACGACCCCTGCAAACAAGGTGTGGATTTTGAGTCCCCGAGCATCAGACTCCAGTCTCGCCAGTGTGCGGAGGGAAGTGGTTCCCTGCTGGCACCTATCCACGGTGACACAGGGGCAATGGAAACGCTCATGCTCACTGTGTGGGGTTTGTGCTGTGCTCTGCTCTCCTCCCCAGGGGAATGCTGCCCAGTTCTGATGAAATATCTGTGTCCTCTGTTTCTTGATGTTGCCTCCTTCCTTAGACCCCCTCTGTGCTCCAGTCTGCAACTTTTAAAGGCATCCAGATTCCTATTGATCACAGGCCTGTACCAGTGCAGCAGACTGCTGCATTTGGTAGCCCTTAGGAGGGAACTGCTTTGTAAACTCGACCATTGCCTATCACAAAGCATTCTTTGTTGGTTAATGGTGGCTAGAAAATAATGGATAAATTTAAAGCATCTCAAATTCTGAAGAGTGCATTAAGAAAAAAAAAAAAGAAAAATCCAACTGCAAGAAAAGCTCGATTTTTTAGTGCTTTTTCTCACCTCTCTTGATAAGAGAATGAGTGATGTATTCACAAATATTTGAAGGGTGGCTTAAAGGTAGCACTGCTGTGCAGGAACTCCTGGCATCAAAGGGTGTATATTAAGGCATAATGGGATGAAATCAGGCATTAAACCAAACCAGATAAGTAGCCTTTCATCATGGAACTCTGTTTCAAATATTCATAAATGCAATAGCATTTGCAAACGTTTTTGGAGAAGTATTCCTACTAGCAAGGTCTGCCAGGTATGGTCAGGGAAGGAGGAAGGGGAGGCTGAACAGCAGCACCCTTGCCATGGCCACCACAGTGCTGGCTCCCATGCAGTCCTCTGCTACCCTGAATTGGGTTTGGCTCTGTGCCATGGTGGGGGCATCATTCCCCAAGAAATCTGCTGAAGCCCTGATCCATATAAAGTTGAACTGAACTGAAGAGCTATTATGAGGCTCCACTTCACATTGTGGAAAAACCTCCTATCGTAGAACCAGCAGCAGGGCTTGGCCCAGATGTCTCCGTGAAGCACTTGGCACAGAGCCCAGGTGGCTCTATGGGAGCCTGTCACTGCTTTCATGGGCACCATGCCAGTGGCAGGGAGGGCAGGGGAGGAGGAGAGGCACTGCACGCTGACCCTGGCAGGCAGGGTGGACAATGCTCAGCTCACAAGCAGGGACACAAAGCAGATTGTGGATGCCAGGGTACGTTAATTATGTACAGGCTATATCCACCCGGAGTGGTGAGAAAAAATTACTGGCCCATTTCTAACAAGAGAGTTGGGGAGAAAACATGGGATGAGGCAGAGAGCAGTCAGGTCGTGGGGCTGCAGAGGTGGGTGGTACTGGTTTGCTTTTCCTTTTCTGGTTTGCTGTTATTTGTTCATAAAGAGCTTGCGTTCTCATACTGGATTTTGGTTTTGTTTTGTTTTTAATAAGAGAAAATTTAAAGAGAAGAAAATATTGCAAGCAGAAAACAGCTCCAGAGGCACCGTCAGCCACACGATGGCGCTCTCAGCTCAGGAGCGATGAGGCTTTTCTTTGTGTTACTGAAAAATGAAACGTTTTTACTCTCACCCTTTTCTAATTTTTATCTTTTGCTAATGTAATGCAGATTGCTTTTATACATTATTTATGGAGCCCAGAACCGATATAGGGAATGCTGTCACTCATTTTTATGATTTAGATATGTTTTTTATTACTATTATACTGTATAGACTTTGGAAAACCTTCATTTGGATCCCATTTAGAATACAGGAAGTTGCCCAAAGCTTGGATGTGAACCTTAATTTACTGAAATCCTTGTAAGGCTGAGAATATTTACTGCTGGCATTTATTGCTCCTGTGAGAGTCAGAGCACTGGTGAGTGGGGGCGGGGGAGAAAGAGAGGGAAGGAAAGACAATCGTAGCTTCAGCCAAAAAAGCAGAGAACATATGTTGGAGTCGTGCTCGGCTGTGTGAGCGCAGCAGCAGGGTAAGCTGCCTCTGCACCACTCTGATGGGATGAGGAGGTGCCGTACTGCTGTGGAGATTCAGGACAAATCCAACAGGACTTGTCCTTTGGAGAGCTCAGTCTGCTTTTCTGAAGCCTCTCTTTATATAAATGGGTTTTCACGAGCAGTTAGGACACTTGGCTTGATGACATAGTTGTAGAATCGTCTTGGTGGGAACAGACCTTTTAGGTCATCAAATCTAGGAGTTAGCCCAGCACTGCCAATATACCACTAAACCACGTCCCTCAGCACTATATCTCTATATTCCCTCCAGGAATGGTGACTCCACCACTTCCCTGCGTAGCCTGTTCCAGTGGTTGACAACCCTTCTAGTGAAAAAATGTTTCCTAATATCCAATTTAAACCTCTCCTGGCACGACTTTGGGCTGTTTACTCTTGTCACTTGTTACTTAGGAGAACAGACTGACCCTCACCTCACTACAATCACTGTTCAGGTTGTTATAGAGAGTAATAAGGTCTCCCCTGATCCTCTTTTTCTCCAGACAAAACAACTCCAGTTCCCTCAGCTGCTGCAGTCCCTTTGGACTTCCCACTGTGCTCTGCAGGTGAAGACTCTGGATTTTAGCTGTGCAAAGTTGCAGCAGTTCCATGGCAGCCCAAGGGAAACCAAACTCAGAACACTCTGGCTGGAGCAAGGGGACTGCTGTGAACCCACCACTGTGCTGGAGCTGGAGAAGGTGACCCAGCAGCCAGCAGTAATGGAAGCAGGAAAAGATCTCTTTGTCTTCCTCCTTTCACACTTACTTTGTGCAATAGTAATCAGCCTCTACAGTCCTTGGTTGCTAACACTTCTAGAGAAAGATATTCCTAGGACAGAGGCAGCCTTTGCTCAGGCTATGAGTGGATTTCCTCAGTCTCCAACCTTTCAGAAAACCAGAGTTCTACACTTCAGGAAAAAGAACAAGTCTCCCAGTAATTCCCACAGTGGATTTTACTTTAAAGAAATGCAGAGCAAAATAATTAAAATAATTTCTTTAGGTATTTCTGTTTGTTGCTCTGTTCCTCCAGCCCTTTTCATTCAGCTGCTTTACCTACTTTTCAGCTAGCCTCTCTGCTGGCTTGTTTGTCCTGTACAGTGACAGTAGAAATAGCTATCCAGCAGCTGGCAGAATGAAGAGAGGGACCATGCTAGCCATTGCCCCTCCTGTAGGGGAAGAAACCCTAAAACACAAAAAACCCAACCAACCAACCAAAAAAACCACAACAGTGGTGAAACTTTGATATGTCTATGTTGAAATTTCCTCAGAAACCTCTGTATTATGTGCCTGAGACTTAAATGGAAGCACTGTTTAGTGAATCTCTAAAGCAATGTGATGCTTTCTGAGGGGCAATTTCATATAAGAGGTTGCCTATCCACATGAATATCCATGCCTTGCTACCATCATTACTGGAACAACTTTTGATGATGTCCTGTCATTATTTTGAATTTAGTGACGCTTTGTTAGTATTTTTATATTAGCAGCACTGTGAAAGGATCAGGGCATTGCTCAACAAGAGCACCAGTGTGGCAAGGAGACAGCTTTTCCCTAGGAGCTCACAGCCAGAGTGTGGCCGTACAGGAGAGCAGGATGGGCTGAACAACTGGGAGGTGGCAAAAACAGACAAAGTCAGTCTGGCAAAAGCTGTTCGTCTCCTACAGGCTCTACACTGCGTGCAACAGTGGAGTGAGTCCCAGATACAAAAGGTCACTGCTAAGCTCTCACATCTCAGCTATAGTTCAGCTAGAGAACATGACTGAAACAGCAAGTACCTTAAGTTGGAAGATCATGTCCATGATGCACGGTCCAGATGCTTAGAGTATAATCATAACCATAGCATCAGATTGTCTCCTGCATAAACACTTAACATCTCTCCACTAAAGACCTTCTGAGGTACTTGAAAGACGTGTGGACAGTTCAGATATAGATGTCTGCTGCTGGAATCAGGAAAGCTGAAATGGGGAAGAGGGGGTTGCAATTGCTTGCAGAGCTGGAAGGTTACTGATCTCTTTATCTTTCATTGTGTGAATGGGAGGGCACCCATCCTGAGCTAACTGCTAGACACAGTTGTTTCTTTGTACATTAAGATGTCATTTCACATTAATTTAAAGGACTCCACTGCAAAACACGGAAGCACAGTTTCATTCCTAATAATCCTGTACCAATTTCAATTTTGAGAAGGTATCTAAGCATTGGAGTAGATCAGGAGAACGTGGAAATTCAATCATTAGAGCTGTTTAGAATGAGTTGGACAAATATCTGTCAGGGATGCCATAGGTATAGTTGATTCTCC
Source organism: Indicator indicator (assembly GCF_027791375.1). Lineage (NCBI taxonomy): Eukaryota > Metazoa > Chordata > Aves > Piciformes > Indicatoridae > Indicator > Indicator indicator. The sequence goes on along the minus strand of NC_072032.1, from coordinate 17,504,930 downwards.
CTTGAGGCAGAAAAATAGATGATGTGACCTATTTACTCTGTTCTCTAGGACTTGTGTGAGACTAGCTGTAGATACTTCAACACAGAAAATATTCTGTGTCAAAAGAAAGAGAAAGACCAACTGTGTTGAAATGGAGTTCAACTTAACCTGAAGCTAAACAAGAAATCTGCACAAATCATGTAAAAATCAAAAATTATCCCCAAAATCAAACATAAATAATATCTACAATTCCAAAGGAAGGTGAAATTTTAAGAAAATACATAGACAATAGCATAAGAAAAGCTCAGAAATGGCATTCAAGGAATCTCAGCTCTGCAGTATGACCACATTACCAAATTACTCCTGTGAGGGACATTTTTATGTTTCTAGTTTCAGATTCAAATGTTTGCCTAAAAAATAGAAATTATCTTTTTTTTTCTTTTTGTGTCCTCATAGCATTCCCATTAAGAACATAGCCAGGAGCTCGTTTCCTTAAGAGAAGGCTGTGATCTCAGATGCAGGAAGAACAATGGATCCATGGTGTTGCTCTCAACATACGTCTGTGGATATGGGCTGCTTCTGCTCTGCTTTGTTATCAGAATCTGCACACCAGCACCACAAGCCTGAAAGCAGCCAGGGAAGAGCAGGATCAGACTGGATTTCTGGGTAGCTCCATCACTTGGTGCAAGCTGGGTGTGTGCTGATAGTGTTTGCAGGTTGGCTGCAGGAGGACCAGGCTGCTGTTCTCATTGCTTTTGCCATGCTGATGCCATGGTCTGACTGGCAACCTGCAGAACACATCATTCCTAGAAAGGTACCCATCCTACATCTCATACCACGTACTACCAAGGTAGCTGGAACTCATGGGCAGCCTGAGGTTTGCGTACTGTGGCCATCGGGACCTCAGCTGTAACCATCTGTCTCCATAAATATGCCTTCAGGGAGCCAGGTCAGGAGTACAGGGGGCTCTATCTTGCTCATATGACCACTTACTCAAGCAGATGCAGCATCGTACTGAGACTTCACTTCCACGTAGGAGAAAGCAATCATTCTGAAAGACAAGCTTCCTGCACTCTCCATGAGATGTTCTGCAGAACTTCTACAAATAACAATATTTAAGGAGAGAAACGGTCATTAACCCTAAAGCAGTGTCTTGAAGTGCAGAACACAGACCTCTGTAGCTTTAACTACTTGAAGAGCATACAGAATCAGCTATTTTACTAACAATAATATTCATAACAAAAGGAACAAAGTACTACTTTTATTCAGGACAACCTTTAAAATTAAATCCCAAACAGACTTGTGTGGTTTATTTATAACACCCTAAAAATGTATATGGCTATTTTGTACTTTCCCTCTTGACAAGGTGGTTATATTTGGCAAGGCAATCATTTGTCTGAGTTGATGAAGATATTGATTGTTTGATGGATATGCTGAAGAAGAACCAGGACCTTTGAGCTGACACTGTTTTGTTTCAGGATATCAAATGCTAGAAAGACATTGTCTTGTTGGCTCCATTTGATGAATTCTTGAAGGTGGGATTCAGTTGAATGTGTGACAAGCAATATCCAGTGACCTGATTATTTATCTTGTCAAATGGAGTCCCTGGACATAACTATCAAGCTGCCATTGGCAGTGGGCTATAAGCAGCACTGTATTAAACTGCCCAGCTGTGATGTGAGGACTGCAGCAGTTATTAACTTGGGAAGTATAACACGTAGTGCTGAGGATGTTTGAATGACATGAGTACCCTTATAGCAGGACCTGCTGCCTCAGTCACCTTCCTGAGGGTGTCCCATTCTCAGGTTTGTACAAGACTGCTCTAGAAGGTCATGTCTGGATCAGTTTGAGTGCAGGTTAATGGAATATGCCCACAACTGAGGGGGTTTCATTCTTAATATTTTCATCAACTACATCATTCAACATAGCAGGATATGATCTGCTAATGAAATTTCTAGATCTTGCCCATCAACAGCCTTCATTAGACAGCATTTTTGGTGCCACTAATACTGAAAGCACCTCCCTGATAGGGCTTTGCAATGTGCTGCTGAGCTGAGGCAGCAGTGGCAGGAGGAGACCATTCAGTCATCTATGCCAATTTCAGCCAGTGGTCCCTGTGTCCAAAATGTACTGTGGGCTCTTGTCATGCCCAGCCTACCTCCCACCACCGAACTGCTGTCATGTCCAGCAGGCTTGGCTGGTGAAGAGCAGCTGTAGAGGTGGATCTCTGATGTAGCACCACTGTAGAGTTAACTGAACTATTGACCCAACTCTCTTTGGATCCTGTAGGATTAAAATTAGATAAAACAATAATTATGAACTTAATTGCAGCCTATTTGTATGAAGTACAGCTTGTGCATCAGTTTTCAATTAATTTAACTATGTGCAGAGTTGAGAGACTGTTATTTTAAGATTGTTCAGGACAAAGAACAGATGCTGAATTTCTTTGAATGACCAGTTTAAATTTAGCACAAATTAACAGATTTGCTTTATTCATGCTCAGAACACTCCTCCTCTTTTCAAAGGATGAAAGTTGCAAGTGTGGGAAATTGAGCTCGCTTTTTTTTTGGTACATAATTAAAATGGTGAATCTCTGCTCTAAGATCCAGAGAGGTCTCCCTAAACTGTAGGGTTGTGACTGTGGCCTCTATACCAGAGTGGAGAAGCTGATAACTTTGTGGTGAGGTGGGGGAAGTAAGCCTTTTTCAAAGAGATTCTCAAAGGTGAGACTTTTAATGAAAAATTTGCTGTGAACTGACCTGATGTGGGGTGTTCCTGCAGCTGTGCCTTTCCTTTTTGCCATCCTGCTTCCTCAGACAGGCAGTCTCAATAGCAGGAGGAGCTGCACATCCTTCTAGTGCCACACTTAATCCCTGTGTTACCTCCACAGACTGTTTTTTTCTATCCTATAAGTACTCTGCTCGTCATAAACTTGTGTATGATCCCAAGCTATGGAATTATAGTACATTGTAGACACAAGACCCAGCTTTGAGATGTCCTCTATGTTTGCAGAAAATCTAAGCAGACACAAATGCTGCATATCAAGACCTATCAGAGTCCGTGATTCCTGGCATTCATGGGAATTAATTGGCTGTGTGAAATCTGAGAATTATACAGGTTCACTGCTAGAACTAAGTCACAATTAGTGCCAAGTGCTTTTACCACTAAAAAAGCCCCATGGATTAGGCCTTTCAGAATAAAGAAAACCTGCTTCTGAACTTTTTGCCACAGTTGGATACTCAGTCATAGAATAGTCTACATACTGCCAGTACATTTACAATGTAAATGCTTTCTTTTCAAGGTCAAGGTTTTAAAGCACTAGACTGCTATTGAAACTGCAGGGGCAGAGCCTGAACAATTCTACTGGTTTTCTAAAAATAAGGAGCTTTATAGCTAAACCGCAGGATATATTTTAAAAGAGAGAGTCTCAACATTTTTCTTTTTACTGCTAGTTGTATCCCATCTCTGCTGATTTTTACTGCTTTACACAAAGGCCCACCTGTGGCCAGACATGGCACAAAATCAACACTCCTCTCTTGTAGCAGTTAAGCACAGTCTTACAGTATTTGTGATGGGCTACAACATTAAAATGCATTAACATAAAACCTGACCCACCAAAGGGAATATAGCTTCACAAATGGCATGTCAGAAAGGGAGAGGGTCTGCTTGGCTAATTCAGACTCCTTAGCTACAACTGCTATGCTGATTTTTACATCTTTAAAATGTCATATTTTTCTTTGAAACCTTCATCCTCCAAACACCTCAGGAAATCCTGCAAGACTCTGAAGCATGAATGAAGCAATTGCTTCTTTCATTAGAAATGATTAATTCTAATCAATCAGGGCTTAGTATTCCCAAGCCTTTAGAGCTCTCTCAGTTAGCTTTTGCAATGCTTGAAAATGTTCATTGACCAAAGGGTGAAAATATTTTTTCTTGTTATAGGAAAAGATTTGCTGTTAACTGCAAGACCTTAAAATTCTGAGGACCAAATTCTGGTCAGTTTGTAGCATGGTATACTTACCTGGAGGCTGTGACAAGTGGTTGTGTGTTTTCAGGTTTAGAGGACAGCTCAGCCTGTATCTGGCTGTTGCTGCTTTGGATTTGAGGGGAAGCTGCTTTGGCTGCAGCCTGACTGTCTAGCCCAACCCAGCTGCTAAGCACCGTCCCAGTGTGAAGCCTCATGAGTGAATGTGAGTGCCATCATCTTGCTTTCCTTGCCCTCCCTGAGCACCAGGACTGAGGAGAAGAAGTTTATGGTGAAAACCCACCCACATGGATAACAGTGACTCATCTCTCATTTTCTTCTGCAAGATTTTCTCTTTAGCATTTAGGACCAGATTTAAAGGTGAAATGCTTAACCTCTCTTTAATACATGTCCAAAGATCTTGTCCTTCACTTCCAAGCCACTCTAATACTGATGGCCTGCAATGCGTCATTAGTCAGTGTCAGTAAAAGGACATTTTTTACTTAAAAACTCATTTTTTTTTTCCTAGTTTGTTCACTTACTTAATACTACAAGTGTGATGGTTTGAAACTGTCTTTTTAATTTTTCCTTGCAAAGTTCAGAACAGAGAAAGTGAAAGAATGTAAATAAGTCACTATTGGGTGTAAGAAAGCAAAATAACGATTGTTCTAAACACTTCCATTGGATAGATAGAAATGTTTAAGAACTATTACCCAAAACAAAGTAGGCATTCGGCACATTCTGCATTCGGCAGTGGGGGCAGTTGCTGGGCTGTCTGGCTGCTGTTTCTTCTTCTCTTCTGGCTGAAGATAACACACTGACCTTGGCAGCTAAGTTAACAACTTTCTGCTTAACTAACTCTGCTTCTCTGTCCAGGGGGGTCTGGGGGGGAAGCTCCTGGGAGAGGGAGGCCCCTTTGGGAGGGTCCCCTTGGGGGGAAGCAAAGGGAGATCGATTGTGCTTTTTCTGTATATTTGTAAATGTTGTGAATTTTGTATATTTGTACATATTCATTGCATTTCATTGTAGATTTTAGACTCTGCTTGTAAATACAGCTTTTCATTTGCTTCCAGACTGGGCTAGCCTGGTTATTGTTGGGGGGGGGGGAATTTCAGCTCACACCGACACACTTTTTATTTTTGGCGCTCCAACTCGGGGCTCGATTGCTTGTGATTTATTTGTTCTCAGATTAGGAAGCAAAATGAAGCTGTTTTGGATTCTGAGTCATTCTATTTCATCTATTATCGGTGCAATTGTCTACAGATGGGCCATTTCTTGCATGATAGACAAGATTGTGAGATATGTGGCATATAAGTCGTTTCTTTGGGTTAAGAACAAGTTACTGAATGTTGGTGAATTCTGTTGTGGTCTTATTGGGCTAAGAAGCTATGGTAACTCAACTATGGATCTGCTAGCAGACACATTTGAGTTTGTTACTCCTCTTACAACTACAGAGGGTCTTTGGAACCAGTGGTACCCTAGATATCTTGTGCTTGCCTTAATCTTCATTTTGTTGCTTCTTGGGATAATCATATGGCTACTGATAGCACTGTATCAAGAAAGACATAAGGCTACTTGCTCTTCCAACTCTGCTGTGAATGTGAAAACCAAGCCAGTAAATTTGGTTGCCACTATCACCAGAAAGCGCAAAGGAGCTGCAGGAGGAGATGCAGATGCTGCAGGAGATGGTGCAGATGGAGATGAGGGTCCTTCTACTCAGGGTCCCTCTGTTAAGAAAGATCCTTCTGATGAGGAAGAGAGGGTTAGCCTTAAAACTCTGGTAGACCTCTTGAGACCCCACATGGATGATGGAGATGTAGGTCAGGATGTAGACCCTGGTAGATTAGCAACTGCTGGTAGTGCCTCTGAACTCAAAGAAATTCAACGGAGGATTAAAATAGGATTATGGGGACAGCGACCTCAGGATGATGATGATGATGATGATGATGAGGATGACATACAGTCAGCTAATGCACCCAGACAGGAAATTAGACATGTGAGGAAGGATTACATCAGAGGAGATAATGAGCCAGTCCTGTCTTGGCTAGCCAGGTGTTTTGATATGGGAGCCCCAGCATTGGTGGTAGGTGACAAGTCGGCCTCTCAGTTGGGGATGCTCTCAAAGGATACAGGCATAGACAGGCATCTAGGCAAGTGCATTGGTAAAGCTTCTCTGTGGGCACGCCTCCTACTGGCAGTCTCGCTGAGGTACCCCAGCAGAGATGATTTACCATGGAACCCTAAGCCTTGGACCACAATAGCTGAGGGAATCAAGCGTCTGAGAGAATTTGCTGTGAGAGAAGTAATGTATGGAGATCATAAGACTCTGAATCCTGATGAAATTCCTGTTGGAACAGGCCTTGCCAAAAAGCTCATTAAGCTTGCTCCTCCTAATTATGCCACTATTCTGGCAAGCAGGATTGTGGCAAGAAATCATGGTGGAGCACCTCCTACTGTTGGCCATTTCACTGACCAAATGAGGCAGTTGGAGGATAGTCTTGCACGTACTTCTTCGGTTTCAGCCATTGAAACTCTGTCTGGAAAGATGGAGAATTGCATGAAAGAGCTGAAGGAGGAACTTAAAACCTCCATATCCAACTTGATGAAGGGGGATGATTCTGATTCCTCTTCCTCCAGATGGATACAAGTTTCAGCTGTTAGGAACAGACGTGCTCCAAGAAGGCCATTCCAGAATAGGTCAAACCAAAACAGACAGCAGAGGCAATCACATGGCAGTATCTGGATAACTCTGCGTGATGAGTTTGGTGAGAACATGAACAGATGGGATGGTCAACCAACTTCTGATCTTTTCAAGAGGTTACAGGAGCTGCAGAGGGGCAGATCCCGAGGTAGCAATACCAGGAGGGTAGCTGTCGCTTCCTCAGTTTCCCAGAACAACTCTGATAGCTCCAACAGTGATCCTAATTCTGGTGCTGGACATTGTGCCAGCTGTACATGTGGAGGTAATCCCCACCATTAGGGGTGCCCTGCCTTCCGCCAGGGGGAGGTAAGGGATAATGGAGATAACAGAATCTATTGGGATGTGTACATCCAGTGGCCTGGCACTTCAAAATTTCAGAAGTACAGGGCCTTGGTTGACACAGGAGCTCAGTGCACCATAATACCATCAAATTATCAAGGGGGAGAATCTATAACTATTCAGGGAGTCACTGGTGGATCTCAAGAGTTGTTTAAGATAGAGGTTGATATAAGTTTAACTGGGAAGCAGTGGAAGAAACATACTATTGTAACAGGTCCTAATGCACCTTGTATTTTGGGAATTGACTTTCTGAGAGAAGGGCGTTTTAAAGACCCTAAGGGTTACAAATGGGCTTTTGGAATAGCAACTGTAGAAATTGATGGAGGACAATTGAAGTTGTCCATTAGACCTGAGCTTTCAGATGAATCTGCAGTTGTGGGACAACATGAGATAGAGGATGTAAAGCTGCCGGTTGTTTCTCAAACTGTGCATCACAGACAATACAGAACCAACCGTGACTCTTTGGTGCCCATTCAAAACTTGATTCGTCAGTTGGAGAGTCAGAAGGTGATCAGCAAAACTCATTCACCTTTCAACAGTCCAATCTGGCCTGTGAGAAAGCAGAATGGAGAGTGGCGTCTGACAGTTGATTTCCGTGCCTTGAATGAAGTAACTCCACCCATGAGTGCAGCTGTACCAGACATGATGGAACTCCAATATGAGCTGGAATCCAAGCAGGCCAAATGGTATGCTACCATAGACATTGCTAATGCTTTCTTCTCTATTCCCATAGCAGAGGAATGCAGGCCTCAGTTTGCTTTCACCTGGAGAGGCATTCAGTACACATTCAATCGTTTGCCCCAGGGGTGGATTCACAGTTCAACCATCTGCCATGCAGTGATCCATGATGCTTTGGAGAAAGGTGGAGCTCCAGAACACATTCAGTTCATCGATGACATCATCGTCTGGGGTGAGACTGCTGAAGAAGTCTTCGAGAAAGGTAATAAAATCCTTGACATTCTCTTGCAAGCTGGTTTCGCTATCAAGCGAGACAAGGTGAAAGGACCTGCCAGAGAAATCCAGTTTCTGGGAGTGCGGTGGCAAGATGGTCGCCGTCACATCCCAATGGATGTGATAAACAGAGTCTCCACCATGGCAAATCCCACCAACAAGAAAGAAACTCTGCGTTTCTTAGGCATAGTGGGATTTTGGAGACTGCACATTCCTGGATACAGTCAGATTGTGAAACCTCTATATGATGTGACTCGAAAGAGAAACAGTTTCCAATGGGGTCCTGAGCAACAAGCAGCCTTTGACCAGATCAAGCGAGAGGTAGTCCAAGCGATGGGTCTGGGACCTGTCCGAACTGGTCCAGACATTAAGAACATTCTGTACACAGCCGCGAGTGACAATGGTCCAAGCTGGTGCTTATGGCAAAGAGCTCCAGGGGAGACACGAGGACGTCCTCTTGGTTTCTGGGGTCGTGGCTACAGAGGCTCAGAGGCAAACTACACTCCAACAGAGAAAGAGATTTTAGCTGCTTATGAAGGAGTGAAAGCTGCTTCTGGAGTGATTGGAACTGAGTCACAACTTCTTCTAGCTCCTAGATTGCCAGTTCTGAATTGGATGTTCAAAGGCAAAGGTTCTTCACCACATCATGCAACAGATGCTACCTGGTCTAAGTGGATGGCTCTAATAACACAGAGAGCTCGAATGGGAAATCTCGAAAGGCCTGGTTTGGTGGAGGTGATCACAAACTGGCCAGAAGGCACAAGCTGTGCAAAACCTCCAGAGGAGAGAGTAACTCGTGCAGAGGAAGCTCCTCCTTACAGTGATCTGTCTGATGATGAAAAGAGATATGCTTTGTTCACAGACGGTTCCTGTCGTCTTGTTGGGAACAAGCGGAGATGGAAATCTGCAGTGTGGAGCCCAACGCGCAGAGTTGCAGAAGCGAGAGATGGAGAAGGAGAATCCAGTCAATTTGCAGAGGTAAAAGCTGTCCAGCTAGCTCTTAACGTAGCTGAACGTGAGAGATGGCCAAAGCTTTATCTCTACACTGACTCGTGGATGGTAGCCAATGCCTTGTGGGGTTGGCTGAAAGACTGGAAGAAGAATGGCTGGCAGAGGAAAGGAAAGCCAATCTGGGCTGCAGATCTGTGGCAAGACATTGCTGCTCGCATTGAGAGAATCCCAGTGAAAGTGAGACACATCGATGCTCACATTCCTAAGAGCAAAGCTACTGAGGAACAACAACACAACCATCAGGCAGATCTAGCTGCAAGAGTTTCCCAGGTGGACACAAACTCTGATCCTGATCCTGATCTTGACTGGAAACACCAGGTGAGCTGTTCTTAGCCCGGTGGGCCCATGACTCGTCAGGACATCAAGGCAGAGATGCAACCTACCGATGGGCTCGTGACAGATCCATTGACATTTCCATGGATGCTATCACACAAGTCATCCATGACTGTGACATTTGTGCTGCTATTAAGCAGGCAAAGCGGATCAAGCCCTTGTGGTACGGTGACCGATGGTCCAAGTACAAGTATGGTGAAGCCTGGCAGATTGACTACATCACTCTACCTCGTTCTCGATCTGGTAAGCAGTATGTGCTGACTAAGGTAGAGGCAAGCACTGGATGGCTGGAAACTTATCCAGTTCCTCATGCAACTGCACGTAACACCATTCTTGGCCTGGAGAGACAAATCCTGTGGAGACACGGAACTCCAGAGAGGATTGAGTCGGACAACGGAACTCATTTCAAGAACAATCTTGTAAAAAACTGGGCCAAAGAGCACGGCATCGAGTGGATATTCCACATTCCCTACTATGCACCAGCTGCAGGGAAGATCGAACGCTACAACGGTTTGCTGAAAACCACTCTCAAAGCCATGGGGGGTGGATCTTTGAAAAACTGGGAGAAACATTTAGCACAAGCAACCTGGTTGGTGAATAGTAGAGGTTCAGTGAATCGAGCTGGACCTGCCCAATCAGATTTGTTGCGAAAGGAAGAAGGTGATAGAGTTCCTGTTATCAGAGAAAAGAATCTGTTAGGCAAAACTGTTTGGGTATTTTCTCCTTCAGGAGAGGCCAAACCTATCCGAGGGGTGGTTTCTGCTGAAGGTCCTGGTCACACCTATTGGGTGATGCAAGAAAATGGTGAAATTCAGTGTATTCCACAAAGAAATCTAACTTTGGCTGAGAGAGGTTAAATTCAGAGTGTTGCGCAGATACAGCATCGCACCCAAGAGGAGAGTCCATGAGATCTACGGTGCACAAACCCTGAGAGCCCTGAGTCACCTGAGAGTCCCTGTTCCTTTCTTTGCTCCATCTGCAAGGAAACAAGCTGTTTGCTGTTTTTCCTGTGATTTGACTCTTTTGAATCGTCTACATCCGAGATAGCCGGAATGGACTATGGTCTTTATTCACCTGTTGTTGTAGATATTATTTTAGATTAGATAAATGATAGTAGCAGCCAATGGAATTGTTTAGAAGGGGTGGACGGCGATGGTTTGAAACTGTCTTTTTAATTTTTCCTTGCAAAGTTCAGAACAGAGAAAGTGAAAGAATGTAAATAAGTCACTATTGGGTATAAGAAAGCAAAATAACGATTGTTCTAAACACTTCCATTGGATAGATAGAAATGTTTAAGAACTATTACCCAAAACAAAGTAGGCACTCTGCACATTCTGCGTTCGGCAGTGGGGGCAGTTGCTGGGCTGTCTGGCTGCTGTTTCTCTTCTCTTCTGACTGAAGATAACACACTGACCTTGGCAGCTAAGTTAACAACTTTCTGCTTAACTAACTCTGCTTCTCTGTCCAGGGGGGTCTGGGGGGGAAGCTCCTGGGAGAGGGAGGCCCCTTTGGGAGGGTCCCCTTGGGGGGAAGCAAAGGGAGATCGATTGTGCTTTTTCTGTTGATTGTATATATTTGTGAATGTTGTGAATTTTGTATATTTGTACATATTCATTGCATTTCATTGTAGATTTTAGACTCTGCTTGTAAATACAGCTTTTCATTTGCTTCCAGACTGGGCTAGCCTGGTTATTGTTGGTGGGGGGGGGGAATTTCAGCTCACACCGACACAACAAGGATGATACATGCATAGATACTGTATAGGAACAGTTGCTTTTACATGGTATCACACCTTTGATACAATAGCTGAGTAAGTTGAATTAGTATGAAAACCTAAATAAATGGAGCTGTTCTTTTGTTCCAAAATTTGTGTCATAAACATAAATCTTCCTTTTCCACTTATCCTGGCTTTTGCCCTGAAAAGCAACTTCTTCGAAGTCAGAAAAAGTGGCAATTTAATTGTCCTAGTCCAAGCTTGTCTTAGTTGAATGTAGGCACTGGACTGTAAAACTTCATTCTACTTTTCTAGACATTGTAATTTGTATCTACATCTTTCAACTCTTTATTTTTTGTTTGTTTGTTCATTTATTATTTCTATTAAAATTTGCAAAAAATGCTGAGTTAACTCTAGACATTCTTTTTGAAAAAACAAAATTGCATTTGATAAAATTGCTACATTTTTTCAGGGAAAACTTCACTGTTAGTAGTTTAAGGGTGCAAATGATATCATGGAGCTATATTCATTCTGATTTCACTCCTTCTTGAACCAGACACATTAAGAAGAAAGTGTTTGCATTCTTTAGCATATACTTACATATGGTTTGCTGGTGCTGCTGCCCAGAGCCAAAGCCAACATCCCAATCTGTGCAAAGAACAGGAGGGCAGTCAGTGGGTGGGCTTGAAGCATGAAACAGAAGGAGGGAGAGGAAGTGAGCAGGGGAGAGACTGTGTACGTATGTCCAGAGGAGTTAAGTAGTTAGAGCATCCGTTAGGGAGAGGAAGGATCAAGACTCATCTGCTTTCTTAAATTCAGCTCTACCAGATCCTCAGTGGTCAAGTTACTTGGTTACTCTGTCCTTTCCAAAAGTCTTTTCCTAGAGATGTTCTATTATGAATAAATAAAAGATATCTATCCCTTGGAGCAGGGCTATTCCATTCCTGTTAATTAACCAGCATTCTCTATGTTCTCCCTGGGTTTGTTTCTCTGGTAACTACATGAAGTGGGACTGCACCAGTGGGACAGGTGGGGATTTTAATACTAATTGACCAAAGGGATGGAGAATGTTAATTAACATTCTTGCTCTTAATAGGGGCAAAGCATGGCTACAGGATATGTCTTACCCCCAGGATCCTAGGAGAGCACACTTGATAAGAATTAGGTGCTCAAATCCAGGTGAGTCAGCCACTTTGGCTCCTGGAGCTTGTCCTCTCCTCTGAACCTCCATTTTAATTGGTAAAGCAGCTGTCTCTTGCTCCAGAAGTGCTGTCAGCTCCCACAGGCTCCTAAATCAGGAATGGAGATGGTATTAGATGGCAATCATCTATGAAGAAGATGTTTCAATGACTAAGTTACTTTAAGGATTTATTCATAGCCTTTACTGCAATCAGTGGGAAATGCACAGCTAGATTCCTCTGCAAGCCAGCCCTTAGCAGTTTCAATGGGAAAGGAATGTCTGGGCATCATCTGTGTTATTAAATTCTATTTTTGATGTATTCAGAGATTTTATAGTTTTGCAAAAACATGTGGCAAACATGGAATTTATTGCTCATAGTTCAGGAAATGTGTCATAGTACAGGATGGACTGAACATAAAAGATAGCTGTTTTGCTTTTGCTTTTCAAATGTTAACAACTATATGGCAACGGTCTGTAAAACCTAAATAGGTCAATAAATAATTCCAGTGATAGCATATTGAATTTCAATAGTCAGTGAAAAGCAGCACTTTGAAAATGCTGAATTCTGCTTTTCTAATGCCTAAGTCTGTGTTACTTTACCATAAACACTCAACTTTAGCAATTATCATCAAGCCTTTATTCATCAAGTTTCTAATTTTAACAAATTTAATTAACTGCAGTAGTGAATTGTTGATATGATACCTATTCTTTATTCCTTGAGTTATAGAAGTAAAAATTTCTGCAGAGAATGTTTTGGATAAACCTAAGGAATAGAAGTGGAAAAAAAACCCCAGTATTTGTTACACACTTGGCTCATAGAGCTGAAGGTCCTCTGATGTTTGAGTTATCTGACACCCAGAAAGATGGCATCATCCAGCTCGGCTCTCCCAGCTTGCCTGAGTGGTAGGGTTTGCTGTAGGACCTTAGCTGTGGTTAGTTGGTTACATGGTGAGCCCCTCGATGCTGTAGTGCTGAAGGTTGCAGCACCTACCCATGCCAGCCTGCCATCCATGACACCTGAGGTGCAAGATTCTGAGCTGTGAGAGTCAGACAGCAAACATATGTTCCCCGAAGGGACAGAAGGCTTCCAAACCTGAGGTGGGAATCACAGGCAGCTTGCCAGGATACAGTGCCTGAAAAAAATCCATCATTGCAAAGCACTGACTTTAGAAGTTGACCAAAAATATTAATGGCAGACTGCTGAAAATCAGTTTGTATGACAAAAATACTGAATAAAAGAGAAGCATAAGTTTACAAATGTAACAGAAAGAAGCCCAGCACCAAAATTCTTCTTAAAGGATGTAAAACTCATTAGTAGATGAATAGCCAATTGGTGTTAAATCTTCAAGCTTTTGCTGTTAAGGTGCGAGAAAGTGAGGACGCTTCTGCCCTGCAGGTAAGGACCTCAGCAATGACAGATGTTCAGCTGCAGAGGATTGCTGCTGCAGGGCATGTAGATCTTTGTTATCTACTCATTAATACTTTAATATCCAAACATTAATGCAGGCTGCATTGTTATAAACAAGGCAAGTGAATGTATTCCCAGGCAGTCTAGACCTAAGTGCATTAACGTATGTTGTAGCATTAGCTAAACCAGCCTGATGTTGTAGTGTGGTCAGTCCTGTCTGCATTGCTTCATTCCTTTTTTAATCTTGATGTTTTTTTCTTCTCTTCTGACCTAACTTTGTCAAACAGACTTACTTTCTAAAATGCCCTACAAATGTACAAACATCTATCAGCATCACTGTATCTCCTCAAACATGCTCCTCCTTTATTTCTGCCTTATTCATTACGTCAGGATCAATATATGGTTTTCACTTTTTTTTAACTGATGTTTGTACAACACCTAGTCTAGCAGGGGTTTGGTCTCTTAGGTGCAGTAACCCAGTAGGATATATGAAGTAGACAGGTGTAATTTAAGACCCTGGCCAATGAGAAATGAAAAGGGAAGCTGAGCAAAGATAGAAAAAACACTGCTACCATCTAAGGCCATCAGAATTAGATAGCAGACCAAGCACTGGGCCAGGTCAACAGAGGGTGTACCCACCAGTTCCAGTTGTGTTCATATTAAGCACGAAATATAGAGCTCTAGATGGTACCTGAAGAGGTACCAGATGAACCCGGTGGAGGGAAGTGTTTGCTGTGAGCCACAATGGGAACATGTTTCTAGAAACAGGTTTGTAGTGAAAACCCAGAACCCATTATCGTTTGTAATATGGGCATAATGCCCAGCAAGGCTCCTATGTCTCATGTGTCTGTTGGCAGGCTGGAAATCAAAGGGCAATAATTTCTACAGGTAAACAACCTGGTACATGTAATACTGAGCCTAAAATCTACAGTTTCCTATCAGGACTAAATTACCCAGTGACTTTATACAGCTTCCTTCCCGTTCACAAAGGCTTAAATTAATCTGCCATGCAATTGCTCCTCATATCATGTTCTTTCTCATTCCTGCATAGCATTGTCTGCTCTGTATAAATCACATGTACTAACTCTTCCTGGCTTGTGGAATTCAGTGCAATTTGTCTAGCTTGGTCTGGTTGTTCTCACTGTGGTTCATCCCATTCCCTGCCACCCTCCCTGCCCTCTCAGCCTGCCTGATTTTACAGTAACACTTTGATGGTTTTGTGACCTAAGCATGAACAGTGTGGAATGCGTCTGGGAGCTGTATTTCACTGCCTGTATTTTAATCCCAATGCAGTAATTTAATAAAAATATTGGGTTCAACTTCTAGGTATATAATAAATTTAAATATATTTTTATGTCATCAATACGCTACTAAAATCATTGTCATCCATTGGGAATTAATTATGGATGTGGAAAGTAGCAAATACAGAGGAACTATTTAGTGTTGCAAAAAAATATACCAGCCCAATGGCTTAATGCAGCAACTTTTGCAATATAACAACCATACATTTTCTGCATGCAGGAGGTATGCTGATAAAACAGAAAGCTTAGTAACTTCCACTGCTGGAAGCTGCAGGATCACACATTGTGATCCCTGTAACTGTACTAGACACTATATCCTCCTGACTGAACATGTCCAGCTGGAAAATTAGGATTTTTTTTTCCCCTTGCATGCTGTTTACACAAGAGTATTCACATTCTTGGCAGTAACTTTTGTCTGTGAAAGTGGGGTATATTATTTGCTGATTTTCAGCTAGATATTTACACATTATTGAAGCATTAATACCTAATTATATGTTTCAGCAAACAATTAAGTTTTTGTTTCACAGTGCAAATATTTATACCATTCCATTTATCTTTGTAGCTCTTCCTTACTTCTATCTATATATACATTCAGTTAGGTTGATGGCAAAATGTGAATTCAACCTGCACCTCACGTGCGTTGGAATTGCATGTCACCTCTGTCTCTATTTTACAAGCCTCCTTTGCTCCTTTGTTGGTTTTTTTGGTGGGTTTTGGTGGTGTGGGTTTTTTTTGTGTGTTTTTTTTTTGTTTGTTTGTATTAGCATGTAGTTAGGACTCAGGTAAGGAAAGGAACAAGTGCCTATTCCGATCCTGCCTGCTGCTTGGATATGCCTCTTGAAGTGACACTGCTTGTTCCCATAGGATGCCCCAGATAAGTCGGCAGTGCTCAGCAGTCAGTGGCACTAACAGCTCCCCCTCACTGATGCAGTAAGGGCTCTTGTTCTCCCTCACAAACAAAGCAGGCAGTGCCAAAGGCTCAGTTCCCCATTAGTAGGTTGCTATACCATGCCTGTGTTTCTGTGTTGATGCAGTTTGTAGGCCATTGCTCCTGCATTCAGACTTTCTTGCTTTGGGAACTTGAAGTAGCTTTGAGTTCTATCAGAACGGATCCCTTCTGCTCTGCCAAATCTCTACTGCACCAGTCTGGTCAAGCTGTTGGTTTTGTTTGCTCTCAGGCACATTTGCTCAGGTTGTTAACGCTTTGTAAAAAGCTCAAATATCAAATTTCACCATCTTCACATTTCACTTCCTACGAATAAAATTCATATTGTCCTTATAGTCCAAACTACCCAAGTGCATGGCCTCTGGATTTGCTGTTTATTTAGGATCTAGACTGGGGAATTTCAGACCATTTCAATTCCAGGTTTTGAAATATATTTTTGGTATAATTTTTGGATTATTCCTGTTTATCAAATCTTAACTCTGAATATCAGAATCCTTCTCCTGTGGATAAGGGTAGTTATTTCCAACCTAATTTCAAATGGACTTTAAAAATTCAACCTTTTTAGTTCTTTAGGTTTGATTGTGCGTGGCTTGAGGATTATCGCTTCTGAGTTTTAATGTCTATTTTTGAATGCTGGTTTGGGGTCAATGGTTAGAAACTCTCAGTATCATTTTTAGTGCTGAAATATCCTTTTGATTTACATGTCTGAAGCGACAAAACCTTTTATTGTTATCATTTTTGAAAAATTGCCGAGATACAGCCAAATCTTTCACTGCTTGCTGCACTGAGCTGGTTCTTGCCTTGGTGTCATGTACTGTAGAATTCATTATTGTAATGCCTTGTTTACTTACATTTCTTTCTGGTGATAATAGGCTTTTCAGCCCTCAGCATCCAAGGCCTTTGTCCACAGAGGAAAAGAAAAGAAAAATCAGGCAAAACATCAAGCTCTTTCATCAAGCTTTTCAAATCTGATTTCAAAAGTTTGCTGTTAACCATTTCAGTGTCACAACAGG
This sequence comes from Indicator indicator, assembly GCF_027791375.1. Taxonomy (NCBI): domain Eukaryota; kingdom Metazoa; phylum Chordata; class Aves; order Piciformes; family Indicatoridae; genus Indicator; species Indicator indicator. The sequence continues at coordinate 17,488,090 of NC_072032.1, read as the reverse complement.
GGAACAAAGAACTTCACAATAAAAGATCTGGAATCAGAGGTACTTCTACAGGGAAACAGCTTTTGTTCATAAAGCTGTTTAGATGGAAAGCATATTTTCCAAGGCGTATATTCCCCTTGCAGGAGTGAGGGCCGCCTAACTTCAAACACACCCTCCAGTGCCTTTCTTTCAGTAAGGCCATAAAGTAACACAGTAGCATCCTTGCTATTGGCATTCAGTGTACGGGCATTAAACCAGCAAAGGACCGGATTTACCTACAGATCTACACCTCTCTAAATGCATCAATTTCCTTGTGCACTTCCTTTAAGCATGGCAGCCAAGGCTAATGGGATTCAAGAAGCTGTTCAAAATTTCTCATCCTTTCTTTTTAAAACCAAAATATTGCCTGGCAAATAGCTGGCATTGTTAAACACATTCTGTTTTATGAAAAATGTTTTTCCACTTTATAAAATAGAGAGTGTTCGTAAAATGTTATTTTTTACCATACCATGTTTTTGTGTGACTATTAAAACAGCAAGTAAATTTTCTTTGCCACCAAAACCCCCCTGCAGGTCAGAAAGTACACGTGTGCTTCCTAGCAAGCTTCTGTTTTTCAGATTAATTTTTAAAGCTTTTAATTTTTTAATACTAACTTCACTGCTGCTATAGTTCCTCAGGCTTTCCTATTTTAATACCCGCTTCATGATGCCTTTAACTTTGCTATGCCTTCCCAGTTTGATATTTTCAATGCCTGGCTCAAGAAAATGCTTTAGAAATTTTTTCTGCCAGTCATTTGGTTATTCAAAGGGCATTCAAAGGACAAGGCAAGTAGAAAAGTTGTCTGTCCCACCTTGGACTCCCATTCATGTTTTCCCTGAGAAGATGTACTCATCACCTGAGCACTGCTCCTTTGGGCTCGTGATGCAGTGGTAGTTCAAAGGGAAGGAGCAAGAGACCACATACAGCAAATCAGAGTTCATCATCTAACCGCAAGTCCAGAGTTTTCTGACTGCTTGGTAAGTGGCTTTGTAACCATGAGCTCTTCAGGCCTGTATCCAATATCTTTAGTAACTGGTTCAACCACTCCTGTTATGAGACCTTATGACTTTGCCAAATACAGAGCAGTTAGGCTGAAATTTTCTATGTCTTGTTTCTGCCCTGGGGTAGTACTTTTTATAGAGCTTGGGAAGCAGTATTTCAGGTGGCTTTTCCAAAGGTAAGACAGATTTCTGACTGTTCCAGAGTTAAGACTCAGAAATAAATTATTTTTTCTAGAGTTAAAATTCTGCTTTTTAAAAGAGTCTCACACTGTAACAATCATGCTCATATTTATAGCAGAACTGAAAATCTGCCCAAGGATTTGGTGCCAGTGATGGTCCTCTTTTTTCTTTTCAAGCTCATGAAAAATCTTCTGTGTTTTCTTTTGTCCTAGTAAGACACATCAGTCTTGTGACTAATTGTCAGAAAATTTCATCTGAATTGAGCAGGCTCCATCTTCTTACAGCTCCTCTCTGCCCACTACAGCCTTCTGTACCTGAGCCATCCCTGAAATGTGTTAGAGATGGGCTGCTCAGTCTTGCCAGGTTCACTACAGCTCTATTGAAAGCATTTGCTGAGTGGAAAACAGCAGCACTTTTTGATACCGGCCAGTAAGGAGGAGAATCTGAGATAAAATGTGTTTAGAAATGTCTGCTTTAATGAGGGCATGCTGCAAGCACATCCATCTGTAAAGCTGAACTTTAGTATCCAGGTAATAATTGTGCTGTCAGTTTGGCATCTATCTTATGGTCAGCACTATGGCACTAAAATAATTAAGAAATATTAAAGTGTCTTAAGATCCTCCATTTGAAATGCTGCATTAGAAACAGAGTTCTCCTAAGTAATTTTTACTTACAACGTTGGCACATGAGGATAAGTTGCTTTTCCTTTAAAGCTCTTGGAGCCCAGTGAAGTCTCCACATTCTGTGCATTCCTGTGGGTTTTGAATTGCACTTACTGGGTGAACATATGAAGACATAAAAATGCTTTACCCCTTCCATAAATTATTCACACCAATAGGCCACTCCTGAGGCTCCTGCACAGGCTGGAGAGGGTGGGGAGCAACACATGGACAGACTGACATCCTTAAGTGCTTTAGCATGAATCATTTTCCGGAGGTGTTACGACAGCCACCGAGAAACCCTCAACTTAGTCTCCAACTAGAGTATGGTCAAAAAGATCCTTCTGAGCTGATGAAGTAGAAACAACACTTCAGCCTTCGTTAGCAGGCCTAAAGATGAGTGAGAGCATTAAAAGTTAGAACTGATCACACAAGTGAGAAATGTTAGAAATGATTCCGAGCCTGCAACAAGGAGCTTGCAGAAAGTATTACAGCAGGGTTGAGACTGTGGCTTACAAAACAACAAATTCATCTGACAAAGAGGAAGAGAGAGAGAGAAAGAGAGGGTGGGCACATGAAGGGAAGGCATGAAAGTTCTGTAGAGTGAGGATGCTGTGTCCCCATGCTTCAGATCAGCTCAAGCACGCAGCAGAGGCATGCAGGCTAGATGGGAGAGTATCAAGCAGAATGCAGGCAGCTGCTTTTCAGGTTACATAGGAAAGTCTTGACTATATTTTTTTTCCTCCCATGTTTAATTTTGTGATGACAGCAGCCCCCAATTCAAGAAAGTGCAACCTTTTATGGCTGTCAGTGGGATTTACACACATATGTAAGTGGTTTGTTGAATTAGGGCCAATGGCACTGATGATATCAGTATGTGAGAACCAGAGTGTAGGACTATGATAGAATCATGAACCCAAACCCACCTGCAAAAAGTAGTTGAAAGTTTCATCTTGGCACCCACAGGCAAGGCAAGGCTGATATATGAGATTTTAAGTGAAAACACTGAGGAGGTTTTTAATTGCTTTGATTAATTTTTTAAAAAAAACTTTATATTTTATGTCTTTTTTTTTTTTTACTCATGTATTTAAAACTAATAACAGTGTTATTTAAATCTTTTTTTCTTACCCCAGAAGCTGTACAACATAAAGCTAAAACAATTATTTTTCCCATTAGGAAATATTTTTTGGGGGGGATGAAAAAAAGCAGTGTGTTAAACTTAGAAGGAAAAAAGACACAGAACTTCAAATGTTCAGTCAGAATGAGAGGAAAAGCCCTCAGAAGTGAAGATCCATTACAGAGGCAGATCAATCTAAAGTAAAAGGTCAATGCACTTGTGTAGTATCTAAGGACTGCTGTGGGATCTGGATGTTTCCTTTTCATAGTTTCATGTTTGCTTGTCTTAAAATCAGACCAAAAATGGTTGAATTTTCTTACCTCTATGTACCAATATATCCTCATTAGAAATCAGTTAGCTCTGACAATTCCCATTGGTGCCATGGTTGATAAACTGAATGCCAATCAGTATCATAAAAACAGTGAAATATAATTTCTTGTTGTTCAAAGTGATGATCAACTAATCAGCAGTAAATTTAATCAGAACATATTAACATCAATCAAGCATATTAGTTCTTGTAAAATATAGTAACTGGTGCCATCTGGCAAGTCCTGGGTGCTGAAACAATTGCAGACCGTGTGCACATTTAAGTATATGGTTTACACATACATGTGCAAGCACTTAAACCTATAAAATGTAAGATTTCCATGAATAAAGGAGTTAGTAGTAAATGTCTGTTGCTTGACAGCCTATGATGTCTAATACCTACAGTGTGCTTTACTGTTAGTGGAGTCAAGAGACTCTTAAAATCAATGCCAGTTTTTCTGCATGTCCTATTCAGACAAAAAAAAAATCTCTTCTTCCGGCTGGCAATAAGTAAACATGGGAAAAAATGGACCTAACAGACACAGTCCCTGATTGCCTTTCATTACTTACTCAAAACTGTAAGGAGGAGGTAAAGTGGAGCCCCTCACCTGCTTTAGAGTCTGCCCAGCAGTGGGAAATCAACCAGGTATAGGATGTCCTTCTGGAGAAGAGCCTGGCAGCATGAGCCTGGCAGCATTTCAGAGCAGGGACCCTGGTTACAATGCAAATAGCTTCCAGGGCAGCTCTCAAGTTTGTGTTGGCCTGTTTTCATGCTAGCCATCAAAACTCCAGCTATGTGACGAAGAAATTCAGCTCAAGTGTACAGGATATGTTGGAATTGATTCATTCCTGTGGTAGAAATAGAGACTTCTTTATTCAGGTCCTGACCTTTAAGATGCATATATTGGCAATGTTTAATTCTGCACTGCACATGTTTGTGGTAATGATTGAAGATCTGAAGAAGGATTCTGAAGAGTATTTATTTGATATTAAGAGAAGCATTTTAATTGATCTTTAAACAGACCACAAGTGTACATCAGAGCAGTGTACATCTGTTCAGGGTTAGTTTCCACAGCTGAATGAGTATTTTATAGTAAATAACCTAGTTAATTGATTTAACCGTTCTCTGTTTGCATATATTCTGAAGATGCTTTATCATTTTCTTGGATTAGTTGAAATTACTCTTTCAATATGTTCTCTGAAGATCACCTGTAGATTGTTTACATTTGAAAGACTTTCTATTCAAAACTAGAAATGTAAGATCTTTCTGAGTATCAGTTGCCACATGTCATTATTTCTATTCACAAATTAGGAGAGATTTCTGATGAAACTGCTCTGAGCTGCAAGTTTAAATCCACTTTGTGAATAGTGTCATTATTCTTCAACACTCCTGCCCACAGACTCATCTGTGGGAATATTCAAAGAAAGTAAACAGAAAGAAGACAAACAGCCAAGACTCATGCACTGTTTTACTTGACTGAATATTCTTAGAAAATATTTAGAAGTATTGGCTCTGTTATTAGTTACATAAATATTCATACAAATCTGTCTATCAGATTGCCTCCCTGAAATTACTCAGGCTTTTTTAGGAACTTGGAGAGAAAAGTCTCTTAAAAATATATTTCTGCACATTTTCCAGAAGTATAATAGACTGGATATGGCCTTATAAATTACAGGCTTTCCCCTACTCATCTAGTCATAGGGCCAAATCTCAGTTAACTTTAATGGGATTTTGGCTAAGTGAGGTTGGAGGAAGGGCAGCAGAATTTAGCCTGTGATTTATTCTGCTTTCAGAAATTGCTCAGTGAAAAAAAAAAATACAGGAATGGTACTTATGTAGTACAGTTGCATGTAATTTATTTTCTGCATAACCCACATGAAATTTAATAAGATATATAAAAGTCACATTTTTGACTGAAGTTTTACAAATTCTAGCTCTAGTGAAAATAACTACTGGCTTCTCATATAAGTTGATCAAGCAAGGTAAAAAAGTGGAAAAGATCTACTCATTGCAGTGTGGTTTAGTTGATTATTTTTATTTTTTAAAGGGGGAATTGTGTTTTATAAAACATGCTAACATGTGATAGACATTGGGAAATGTGGTGTAGCTGTGTTCTCAGTGGGGATGAAAAATGAGAATGCTCTGGCAGGGAGATAGGGTTCAAACTCCAGGGCCAGGAGTTGCATTAGTCTCCAGGATAAAAAGACTGATTTTCATTAAAGACAGTGGTACTCATAGCCTTAAATTAAAAATAATAATAAAAAAAAAAGAAAAAAAAAAAGGTTTTGTAGATTTAGGAGCTTCCTTTTTTGAATATCATAAGTTGGAACAAGCTCCATAAAAATAAAGCTTTTGTAAGCTATCAGCTTTGGTAACTTTCCATAGAATTTTATACACACTTGAGTGTGTCTGGTGATCACATAACCATGATAAGGTAGCGGTGAAACCCTCATGTACTCAATTCAGACAGCTGTGTGGCAAAAAAATGGAATTCAGTGAACAACACTGTTTATGGAGTTACTGAGAGAAATCTTACGCAAAGCAGAACAAAACAAAAAAGCAAAACAGAGAGCCACTTACATCTGCTGGGGATTTCATTCAGCCTGCCAGTCACAGAGGCTTTCTGTGCACCTAAAGAGTTTGGCATCCTTTGCGAAAGAAATTGATTCAGAATTGCCAATTCTATCTATAACTTCAATTAGGTTCAGTAGTGATTCTTCTTATAGAATGTGTATTCTGGTTACAGACCCAGGGGTGATAAACCACCAAGCCAAATCCCCAAAATGCCCTAAATTGCTAGCAGTTCAGTAAAACCTGTCTGTATAGCCACAGGGCTCATATGTGCTCTAGCCCAGCAGCGAGAGACACTGGGTTTACATTTTGTGCAAGGAGGACTCACATTAGACAATAGGAATAGAGTGCCTGGGGCATTTTCAGTGCTGGAGGTCTGTAAGAAGGAACTAGATAAACATTTGTCAGAAATGCAATAGATACGGCTAATCCTACCTTGCTGCAGATGGTTGGACCCCCAACAGCTTTCCCAGCCTTATGATTTAAAAGGCAAAGCTGTGTATACAAAGGTGCAGCTTAAGTCAGAGGCATATGTTCATTAAACAATGATCCAAACCTCTGCACTGTTATAGTCTAGTTTAATTGTTCAGTTTTAAAATGTGACTTAAACCATATATTCCCCTATAAGTAAATGCAAAGATAATCATGGATCCTCTTTTTCTTTTTTTTTTTTTTGAACAGAGATGCCATTGCCTTATGCTCAGAGGTCTACACTAAACATTTAGAATTCCACTAAGGGTAAAATCTTTCCCTTGCATGCAGTGTTCTCAGAAATGAGGTCAGGCATTTCTCAATCCCTGGCAAGAAAACTTTCTGACTCATTACTCCACCACAAAGCATCCAGAATTTCCCCCTAGGTTCCAGTCAAATTGTTCAAATGCTTTGGAAAAATCTATCTTTGACATCCCAAGAAAGAGAATACAGGAATGAAAGGATTAGAGTCCTCTTAGATTTGAAGTGGAATGTCCTGCAGTTTCCATGTATTATTAGTTATTAATTCATGCAATGGATTTCAGAAGCACTGAAGCACTTGATAGAATTACAAATTCTACTGTAAAAATACAGATGTGGAAGTCCCATTGTTATAGGCACTGCTGACATGTGAACAGTTTCTATGGTGGACCCAGAAATCATCACAAATCATCACTGATTTGACGTGAGGATGACTGAGTTCTCCCTGCGTGATTGCTGGGCACTATTAAATCCCACAGTTTCTTGGCCCTGGGTTTAGGACATCAGGTGTTCACTTCAGGCACTTTGAAGGCCTCCTGCATTTTCATTTCATGAATGTTCCTATTTGCTTATGTCCTGAAACCAATGCAGCTCATCCATGCCTGCTGAGCAGTACCTGGTCTTCCAGGGTGCTTGGTGTCCTTTTATGAAGAATGAGAAGCATCTCTTTCACCTCTCTTGTGACGAGCCAAGATCTGAGCTGGGCCTGGCCAGTGCAAACCTGCTGATGCATTCTCACTCCATCCCTCCTGCCACACTCAGACGGACACTTTGGATGGGATCCCTGAAAGTCCTCTGGGCCAGACCCTGCTCAGAGTGGGTTCAGCCATAAGTCTCCTCTTGTGCTTTTCCCAGGAGTCTGGTTTAAATACTGGCCCTGTCCACTTTGTCTGCTTTCAATTTTTGGTTGCTAATGCACTGTTGATAAAAAGACTCCTTAAAGACTTCTGTGGCTGGGAGCGAAACAGAGTCTCCCCCAGTCACACCCAAGACAGCAGGTAACTAACGCTGCTGTCCATAAGTCTTTGGAGCACCTATGTGCTCCAAGAACAGCTCACAGGAGAGCATCAGAGAGGGTGGTGGGGAAGAAACATAAACGACAACACTGAATTCATATTCCTACATCATGTATCCTTCACAATCAAAGAGGGGGAAATGAGCTAAGCGAGGGCCACTCTCACTATGTTGGTAACGTACCCCTCAATAAAACAGCAACACTAGAGAAAAATAATAAGCATGTAACATTTTTGTTTGTGAGACAGCAGGCAAAATGTCCTGCCCTGTGAGATGCTACAAAACAGCTGCAAGGCAAGACAAGTGTCAAGGAGAAGCTTTTCCTGAGAAGGGAAGCTCTTGTCTTTGTACACAGCTGACCACCATCTCCCATCCTGTCTCCTCTGAATTGATCCTATAAACTCTAACACTGTCTTTGGTACTCGAAGGACAAAGATAAAATGTTTATAGGATCCCCAGATGGTTCTGGACACCACACAAGCATCTTCAGAAGTGTTAATACACCTAAAAACTGATATTTCTTTTTAACCTTTAAGTAAGGAAATAAATATACTAAATCCATTAGACCTAGATCCATTTGTGATCTTAAAAATGCTAAATTATGCTGACACAACTACCTGTTTCCAAGCTGTCTCTCAGAAGGCATGACTGAGAAGAAATGCAGCACCGCTCGATCTTCTTGCACAAACCTTGCCCTGGAATGGGGAGCCCGATGTCTGAAGGGCTTCAGGGTGGTTGAACACCATTTCATACATGCACCCTCCCACGCTGCAAAGCTCAAGCACTCCCTATCTACCCTTGTTAGTGCCACTTCCAACAACTACAGCATGCAGTCTTGTCAGGAAATTTCCTTCTCTTTGACAGAAAGAAAGCTTTTCTACCCCATTTATTCCATACTGGAAAGCAGTAACAGAAAATCATTTATTTAGTGCATGATTATACACTAAGGGTGAGTGGTAACTGGCTGCTTTAGTGAAGGCAAAGTGTCACCTTAATATATTATATTCTAATATTTGTAATTTGATTTAATATTTAATATTTTCCTCTTGTGCTTAGATAAGAATTCTGCAAGCCTTTTCAGTCATCTCCCACACTTCAGCTCCTTGACTACTGTGTGCCCTGTCCCTCATGGCACTTACTCAAACATTAGGAAAATATTGACATGGTGTCATTACCCTGTTTGTGCAAGGGTCTCATCTGCTGTTGACACATCTGCTCCTCTGATCAGCTGTAAGAGCACTGCTGTATCATACAATCAAGAACAGGCATTCACGAGCCTGACCTGGTAGCTTTCAAGTATGCACAGCTCCCATGGATTGAAGCGCAGAAGTTTTATATGTTTAAGGGCAGCAGGATCAGAACCGTTCAAGAAGATGAGCCCTGCCTGCATTCATGGAGGACAAAGTGAAAACTCTTGACCTTCAAATAGAGCTTCACTTACTGGTACTTCCTGCACCATGATTTCTCATCCCTTTTTGGCTTTATATACCCAGTGATTATCCCAATTAAGAAAGTGCTTGACTTTGTTTTCATTGTGGGTAGCAGAGACCCATTTTTTTTTCAGCACCCTACTCAGTGATTCCTGGGAACTCAATCCCTTCCAGGTTTCCAGGATCAGGCCCTAACTGATCTCATTTCAGGAAATCTTGAGACCAGAGAAACTGTCCTTCTGCCAGAAAATGAGGCCATAGATTTTATTGCTGAGACCAAAAAGATTAGACTCAGCCTGCAGAGCTCCCTGATCAGTTAAAGATGTGCCTCTTCGAGACACTGCTATCTTTAAGCAGCATTAATGTTTCCCTCCTTTTTTCTGCTCTTCAGGTATTACCAACCAAGCCTGGTATATATTTGCTTTCTCTTTCTGAAAGAGCTTTCTTCCTTATTTAAAATTGTTGACAAATCTGCCCATCATCCCTTACTAATACAGAGCTGCACTTACCTGAGCAATGGATTAAGGTAGAAACTTCGGGGGGGGGGTGTGGGGGTGTTGGGGTTCTTGGGTTTTTGAGAGGGCTAAATATGCTAATAGAAAAGTCTCTCTTCCCTAATGAAGAGAGCTTCACCTCTAACTTACTTCTGGTGAGAGACTGAATTCTTTCAGCTCTTCCCCCATATCGAGACTAGGTTCATAAGTTTTGCAATGTTGAGACACACTAAGGGAGGAAACGGGCCAATAAGGATGAAGGAGCATCTGACAACAGACTTGCATCTCCTGTACTGAGCAAGGCCTTTCTGGAGGCTGAATTTTATTCTGATAGGGTGTATGTGTAATTTAGACTGCTCAGCTCTTAGGACAAACAGGGAGCAACTTCCAGCACTTGGGCTCATCTCGCTGTCAGCACTGGTCAGGTACTTTGTTGCTGCGTTTTAAGAAGAAAAACTATCATAAGAATGATTTCAGGGCATGAAGGTTAGATTTGGACATGAAATTTTTCAAAGCTTTGGAGTATATGAAGTGAAAAATATGCTTCTGCCTCCTGTGGAGGTGAGGAAAGAGAGCAGTTCAAATGCAGACCTCAGTTTTCCTCATGTCCTGGCATGGTCAGGGATCTGAGTTTTCATTTAGCCCCACATATGTCTGTTCAGCTGCTCTTTCCTCTCCTGGGCAAGGGAGAAAGGGAATGTTTGAAGGGGAGAGGAATTTTTTTCATTAACAAATGTGGGGATTTGAATTTTTTTTTTTTTTAAGCACCCCAGACTTAGGAAATGAATGGAGGAAACAGTCATTATGACATCTTGTCATTTCTGCTCTGCCTTTCCTCCAGCTCTCCTAGGCTGTAGTGACATGCAGCTATCTGCAGATCTGTACGGTTTGAATCATCTCACACATTGCTGAGGTGAAACCTGGTAACTATTTAACAGCACCACTGCAACACTATGGAACATTTTAAGACAGGAAATTAAGAATACCTGAGCCAACTAAAGCCACAGGGGGAAGTTTAGATAGACAGAATTTAATTACCCATGTTGGAAGTTGGCCAGGACAGCAAAACTTACGCCCCAACCCTCCTGTAAAGTGCCATCAGACCTTTAGTACTAACAATTGGTAAAAACATCAGCTTTAGATCAGCTCCAAACAAGAACAGCATTAAGAGTCATCTAAGACCTGCTGGGGTGTTCATTTACTTGTGACTGACAGGGAAGGGTACAACAAACTGAATCACTCAAACCATCTGTGGCACAGCAAGAACAATGCCCTTCCTAACAGCACTGGAGGCTTTTCTTCTCTAGGGATAGTTTGATATTTTTAGGAGAATTCATTGTATTTTCAGAAATCATTGGTTGACTTGGTACAAAACCCAAAGATATTTCATGATCTCAGAAGTCAAAACAAATTTGCGCTCCCCTTGCAGAGCCCTAAGATGTACTTCAGTGCTCAGCCACTTGCTTATTACCATTTGCAGCATGGAAAAGTGTTACTCACTATAGTGAATAACAGTGTGTTGACTTTAAAGGGCAGATTAAAGCCTGTAAGTCTATACTGTTTCACTTCTCACATTATCTTTCTAAAGAAAGCTGTATACTATTTAACATTGATTTGTGGTGAAGATGAAAAACCTGTGGGCTATCTTTTCTAGAAGAGGAGGATTTCTACAAATCATGGTTCTCAAAATTCCTTAGGCTGAGGAACGATATCAGCCCTGAAAAGCAGGGGTTCATTATTCACGTTGTGTTACTCTGTTGACACAATTCCCTAACAGACTGGGACATGAAATGTCCCACTTTGATACTTCAACCTACAGTCACTGCTTTCACCTTCTCTAAACTGTAAACACTTCTGTGTCTGAGCTCCTGTTTTAAAACATCCTTTGAGCAGTATATTCATATAAAAAAAGAGAATCTGGGTTAGCTGTGGGCCACCAGCAATTTATCAAGCAGTATTAGTTATGTCTGTGGGATATTTTTCATTATCTGAGGATTATTAATAAAGACACTATATATGTAGTGATTATTCCTTGACTAATAATTGAGATAATATTGATATGAAGCCTAGTTTCATTAACACCTTAGTAAAGAAGCTATGATGTGAAGGGTATTTTTCCCTCCAATTTGTAATAAAAAAATGTTGAATAGTAAAATCAGACTCTATTTACAACGGAGGTTGTGGACTTCAGGAGTTGTCAGAGCCAGCTGCAGGGCTGCTGGGAGCCAGACTCTTTTTGATCTTCATATTGAATTGTTTCCTTTGATCACCTAGACAATAGATCATAAAAGAACAGAGCTTTTACTCATATCTCCCTAAATTTGCAGGTAAATAATGAGATGGTCTGAACTGAGGCTGGAATGTAAGATTTTTAACAAACAATTCTCCCCTTTGAAGTAGACTTAGTAAAATTAGCATATAAATAAGCAATGCTGCTACATAAGGACATGTGGCTGAAGAAGAAGGATAATTGGACTGAGTGGGTTGGTTTCTAAATGAGGTCATTTGCTAAATGACCAGCAGTTAGAATACAGGTGTGTTCTTTTGTCAGTCAGAGATGAGATTTGAACAATGTGGTAGCTCAAGATGGAGACCCCTGGCCAGTATGGGCAAGGACTGGAGCTTTGTAGCTGTCCTGGTGAGCCCAAAGTTGGCTGGGAGGCAGAGCAGACATAGACCATGCCTGTGTGGGAGAAGGTATCCTAAGTGATGCTGTAAGTCAGGCTGTTGTCCACTGCACCCATATCTGTCTCATCTTCAAATACGCAATGCTATTGAATACATTCATCCATTAATCTCTTCAGAGCTCTATTTGCCTGCCTGTGAAGAAGGATCATTATGCTGGAATACCTGCACCAGTGGCTGCTGTTAGGGGCTGCATAGGCTGAACTCACTTGAGCTTGAAAAGCCAGAACAAAGAGTTTGTATGGTGGTAGCTGGTTAACATTTGAGTCTTTTTGAGTTTCACGGTTTTTCATTTCACCAAAATCAGCAGAATTACCTACCTCATTACAGGGTACCTTGGACTTTCCTCTCTCTCCCTCTCTGGCTGGGACAGCCTCCCTGGCACCAAAATGACCTTGTCCTTCCATGGCAGAGACAGAAGGCTGGAACTCTCAGCAGTGGTGCTTCCTAATTTACTAAAAGAAAAAGAAATTAAGTAATAGGTTTTTGAGTCAGCTATCATCCAAAATTTCTTAGTGTGCTTGAAAGAATCATGCTCAGTTCCCTGGGACTTGTTTCTTTATTAACTCTAACAAAACCCAAACTTAGACTGACAGGAGACAGTAGTTGGAAGCAATCCCAGTGGCACCTGAATAGCCAGCAGCAGAGTTTTTTCTGTGTTTCCTGGTTTGGAGGATTGCAGAGAGCATCAGCATCCTGTGGATCCTCTGGACCAGGTACTACTTAGATCATTTTTGCCCTTCCACAGGAGATGAGGTCACCTTCCCTTCAGTATAACGCTCAGTATAACAAGGCAGGCTGAGCACTGAATCCAGCTCTTCTACCTCTTGAGTGAATGTTAAGGGTACCATGTATATAAATGACATTGCAGTCTCTTGTGAATGCAACCTGAAGAAAAGAAGTTCTGTACCTCAGATTTTCCACCATCATAATTCTCCTCTCCTGTCCTCGGAGACCTGTTGGGACCGGACTGTGTGGTATTGCTGAGTGCACCATCCCTGCTGCACTTTCTGCAAGACCTTTCACTCACTGCTGGACAGCAATCAGAGGCTTTTTCAGGAGGTGAAGATGGGCACAGTGGGCTGCATCAGTGAACAGGTAAGAGTCAAGTACCTGCTCTGATGTGCATGTCTGAAGCAAGAGTGGAATTTGAGGAGGTTTTTCAGAAGTGCTTGAATTTGGGGAGCCCTGGGTGGGTTTGGAGAAGAATTCGTCCAGAACAATCAAAAGAAGAATTAAACTTTACAAAGAGATGTGTGGAAGGGCAGAGGCTGAGAATTCTCCAGCTCTGATCATGTTCATGAGAAGAACTGAAGGATGTGAAAGATGATAATGGCTGGGTTTGGAAATATGAGCTTTGGCTCAGGAGAGAGGGAGAGCTGGGGCAAAGGCTCAGCAGAGAAGCTATGGACACCAAAGAAAATTGATTTCCTGAACACTTCTGACTTAGATGTTGAATCTGAGGCCAGAGAGTCTCCTGTCCCTTTTGCTCTTCCTTCCTTTTCTTCTTTTACTGCTGCAGCAGGAGTAGCCCAGCCCAACTAAACACAGCTGATTTGTTTCCAAAAAATGGCTATGAACTTTTCCTGCACTTGTGGTTTTTCTGTCCTCACTTCTTATATTTATTAGTTCAAAATGATTCACCAAAAGTTGACCTGAATTCTTAAACTAGTTTTCTCCTAGCAAATAAACTCTTCACTAAAAACACATGTGCCTGCCACTACAGTAAACATATGCAGTCTGTTTGCTTGCTGTTTGGCTGATTGCTGGCCCCTTCCCAGCAGTGCAGAAGAGATGGAAGGCATTAAGAAAAGCCTTGAATATTTCTGGCTGAATAGTCTGCAAAAGGATAGGATTGATAGGAATGAAATCCTAGCACTGTTAAGTGGCACTTGGAAGATTTTGCTACAAAGTTTATATTAAATAAAAAGTTTTTAAAATTCAGTTGGAAGCCACACAAATAAAAACCATGCACAGCACTCTGAAATCATAGTCTGCCTCCTTAAATGCATGGGATTTAAAAAAAAAAAAAAGAAGAAAAGGGATCATATAGGCAATGCACTTAAATGGTTCAGCTCAGTATGGAATAACCTCATGAATATACATTCCAGATCTGATCTCTCCATCACATGGAGGAAAGGGGCAGACAGAACTGTAGATACTAAGGCACAGCATCTGCTAAGACTTGGCCTCTGCTCTAGCAGAACCCACATCCCCACTGAGCTTGTGCAGGGTGGCATCCAAGCCAGCCTTGCATGCTGAGCTGTGAAGGGTGCGGGCAGAAGGGGCAGGCAACAGGATCACTTTTGTGAAAGCTGGAAGGTGGCAGAGAAGCTGAATGTGGACCTGCTGTTCACCAGCCTCCTCGGGGCTCTCGACTAGGCTGCTGGGTGTGTTCAAAGGGGTTCAATAGCAAACAGGGTAAGGAGGCAGAGAGCAGCCATGGCTTCCAAAAGGGCTGACCTGTGCTCTGCCAACAGCCTGGTTTGGAGTCACCAACGAGAAGAATTTTATCAGGTTCTGCCTGCCCCTAGGCTGATGCAGCAGCATTAGATAAAGGTGGTATTGTCTCTAACTTTTTGCCCAGCCCAAAGAGCAGGCTGGTGGCTCAGGCAGGTGTCAGGGCAGAAGTGGGAGGTTCCACGCAGTGGGGTTTAAATCAGGTGACACCAGCTCTTGGGGCTTCCCTAGAACTGAAAATAGATCTCAAAGGATGAGGAAGAGTGGAGTAGAAGAAGAGCTTTCTTTTTCTGTATGAAGGGACTTGTTTGGTGGTACAGGGAGGGAAATGTGTCACTAGGAAATAGGAATAATCATCAAGGAAAGATGGGAAACAGAAAAATCACAGGCTGAAAGGGGCTTAATAGGAAAACAACTGGGGATTTGAAAAATTACCAGAAAAGTGATATTCTCAAGAGTGCAAGCAATATAACAGGCTCCACTGAAAATGAGGTTAGTTTTGGAAATTAACATTACACCTGCCTACTTCCAACAATCCTTGTCCATTTTAAAATGGAGCTTGAGATACCTGCTATAAATAATCAAATACATTATAACCTGGACACATCCTCTACATCGAATAATCCTGCCATAAGAGCTGAGAATAAAGGAATTTTCTGGATGACTAGCACTTAGGAAATTGTTCCCTGGTGGGTTATTTGCAGCCTATTCTCTACTTCAGTAGGAGTTTATGTTGAATAACTCACAGCTGTGGAAATACCTGCACAATGGAATTTAATACCACTAATAAAGGGATCCAAATTGGCACAGCTCCACTCAAGACTCACTAATGTAAAGACATACCAGTGTCTTGGGTCATGTAAAAGGCTGAGTGGCTTCAGTGCAGAGCTGTAGATGCTCAGGCAGAGGAGTGGTATCTGCTGCTGAAGGATGGCATTTCATGAGACAGGCAGCCCTGTGCTGCCAGAGCAGTGTGCTCCATGCTCCTGCCCTACTTCCTGTCTGATTCCCATGAGGCACCATGGATGTGCTACAAAGCCAGCTAAGCTCTGAAGCTCGTTGTACAGAAAGTAGAGTCCTCAACATTGTCCTTTTCTGGGCATGTTAGGAAAGCAGGGTTTTAAGGGACAACAAAAAGGGTGAAGGACTCAGCCCTGCTTGCTGCACCATATAGACAGCACAAAAAAGCCACACAGGTACAGGCAGCCACACTGCAGTCAGGGCTGTTCACTTCTGGGCACATTTACAGCACCAGGTGTCTGAAGAGCACCCTGAGATCTGGAAAGCCAGAGTTAACTCTTTATGATGTTTTTGGGTGACTCTCCTGGATTAGTCTGTTTTCAAGTGCTGAAGTGAATTAGGGAAGGGAGGAGAGGAGAAAGATGGAATAACTGATGCTTTGGGTGATCTATATCATTCCTATGTCCTTCAGGCTGCCTCTCTGCAACATTTACAAGCATATTGCTGTAGAGAGTTGGGCAGGACATGAGCTGTGTAATTCATTCTGCAGCGTTATGGCTTTGTCAGGAGCCTTGAGAAGGGAACCTTGTCAACCCACCCCTGGCTAGAGCAGAGCTGCTTGTGTTTGATATTTGGCTTGTAGCTCCAGCATTATTTTATCAGCCTGTTAATCAGTTAAAGGAGACTGTTGCAGTTAAGAAACCAGAACAGTTTGGGTGCAGCCCTGCATTATCACAGATGACTACAAAATAAATAACAATACCATGAATAAAAAATTAAATCAAATAGATTTTCCATTTCTTTTTTGAGTTTTGACCTTGCAGCTCTGTGCCCACCCTGGTACCTAGCAGTACCTGCATGAGGCCCATCTCTGGAATGTTTCCTTCATTACTGATTGCAATTTTCTTCCCCAGTGTATGGACTTTTCTTGGAAACTGCCCTCTTGTAGATTGCTACTTTCTGGTGTCAGACTGTTTGAAGGCAATTGCTATACAAATCACTCCTTCCTTCCCCAACGGTTCCCCTCCCCACTTGAGAGCTGGCTCTGCTGCAGGTCTCACAATAAAATCATAGGACTTGACAATCCTGTTTCCATTTTAAAAGCCCACATCCCACTATTACATGGTCTTGAGCTTAAAAATGTGGCCTACCTATGGAGTGCCATTGTTCAATCACTCATTATAAACTGGCTATTAGTATTATTTTCTCCCCACCTCACAGGAATGCAGGTGGCACCTGCAGTAAAGCCAGAGCCTGTTGCATTCAATTTGTGAGTTAGACCCTTCTCAAGGGAAAACAAAAAAAGGAGAGATATTTAAAAATAATACATTTGCTGGGCTGATTTAGGTTGTATTTTTCTGAGCCTTTAGGCTGAAATAACAGCAAAACTTGGAAGTCTGCTAAACAAAGCCAGCTTGAACCCCTCTGTTGCTGCAACACAAGCAGAGGAGATAGCTACGATACACAAAAGTGAAACTGCATTGCTCCTACAGAGCTCAGGAGCCACAGTAAATGTTCTGGATCACTGTCTAGGGACACCTTAGCTATGAGCCCAGCTCCTATAAACTGAGCTTCTGTAGCAGTTCACACCTGATTCACATTGGAGGAGCTGGTGATTTAAGCACAGAGACAGTCATAGAGCTACTGAAAAACCTGTAAGAAAAGATAGCTGTTTCAGTTGCTCACCTTTTGTTATCACCCTTTGGAACATGAGTTTAGCCTGGAGGGCAGACTTCAAAGAAGACAGCTGAAAAGTCCCTTTCAAAATGGAGTTTGCAGTGAAAGACAGACACAAGCCCCAGTATCCATCACAGATCCTAAATCTCACACCTTCTGTCTGCTGAATTTGATCTCTCTTGGCAAGCCAGGAGCAACCCACCTTGGTTTTGATAGGTTTGTGTGGAGTACAAGCAAGTCCTGCATTTTGTTTTACACACAGCTGAGGAGAAGATGGAAAATTAAAAACTTTGGGCAAAAAGGCAAATAAATTTTCATAAGCCATCAAAGAGAGATGAAAAAAATGAAAATTGAATGGAAAAAACCCCATCAGCCCAGCATCTGAAGGCACCAAACAGTTCTTAAAAGCCTTTCCAGTACTCAGACCCCCAAGAGATCACTCAGGGAGGATGAAACTTTATGTGATGAAATGAGAGTTGCAGTCAAATGTGATAAGGAGTGTTAAATGCCTGCTTCATATCAAGCATTTGCTAAATGTCCTCTAATGCACTTACAGAGGAGACACCAGCCTTATACATTAGAGCTGCTCCTGCAAAATTGTACATGGCATCTCAGATGAATTCAGAGATGTTGCGACAGAGCTATTAATTAAACTGGGCCAATACACAACTTGAGGATCTCCAGAGATCAGACAGACTTCTTTTTAGCATAATATAAAATACAGCTCACACACACACAAACACACACAGACTGTTCTGCATGCCACCTTCCAACTGGTAAGCCCTTGGACACCTAATAAGTATTTATATCAGAGTACAAATTAAACAACAGGAAAAATTCCCACTCTCACAAAATCCCTACAGTCACATACAGAAAAAAAAACCAACCTGAAGAATTTAGGACTCTAGCTAAAGGATCCTAAATGTGGATCTCCTGCAGCCGTGGAGACACACTGGGTGGGCATTTATCTGGGTTCAGCTGAAGCACATTCCACTGCTAATGTGCAGTAATAGCATTCAGCACTGGAGTTATTGGGGGTGCTTTTAGTAATTCACCCAACCTGAAGCTTATCCCCCACATTCTGCTCCCTGTAAAGTCAATGGAAGCACAATCAGGAGTTTCCTGGGGAGCTGGAGTGCTTGTGTTCTGTTGTGGCTGGATGCTTGTATAACGTTTTGGCTTCTGTATGCACAAGTGTATTATTCTCTGATGTCATCTTTAGTCCATAATGGTGTATTGAAATGTGCTTATGGATTAAGACTGCCCATAGACCTGTTAAAATTATTTCTTGATGTTGGGGATGTAGTTCTTTTATTTCAGAAGTGACTCACAGGGTCACGGAAGAAATGCTTCTAAACGGAGATTGCTCCATCACTGTTCCTCCTAAAGCCTCTCCCTTTGAGAGGACTGGCACTAGTCACTGTCAAAATAATATGCTAAATTAGAACAGATTTTATTGCTGGAATGTTCAGCGAACATTTGTATTTTCTCATGAAACACAGCAACATGGTCCACAAATTTAGAGACTTCCATAAGTGACTCTTTATCTAAAGGTACCATCTGCCATTCTGCAATGCTGGGGTGCCACCAGACTTCCTACAAAAAGAGTAATGATATCCCAGTGTAACATCAGTTCTATGGGATGTTAAATATTCAGTAGCTCTTCTTACATAGTAGAAGATTCAGGCTTTAGCCTTGTATAAAAATATGCTGTCAAAAAACTAGCAAACCATACAAATCTTTCAGTCCTACACCATAAACCCAGCTGCTGGGGATACTTGTGCTCTGGGGCAGCTTTAATTTGGACATGCAATATATCACCCTAGGGCTGCTTGATCAGAGTTGCAGTCTCAGGAAATACTTTCAGGACTATTCAATTTCCATTAGCAGTTTCTCCAGGATGTATTAGGCACAGACTGGGTTTCCTTCAATATCAATCATACATGTTTTCTCTTTCATCCTGCCTTTGCTAAAATAGGATTTTTCATGGAGGCCATGAAATTGCAAAATTCACTCTGTTCTCATGGCTGTTCTATCATTTAGACTTCTTTCATGGTGTTTCATGGCAAAGGCTGGGCAAGAATCCTCCCTCCAGCATGATGTTAGACACCACAGCAATGCTCTGTATTTTGAGTTTCCACTCAGTAGCTTTCTTCCCCTTTACCCCCTTTACATTTCGAGACTAATTCTCCCTGGCAGCTCTCTGCATTTCTGCTCTGTTTGCCAAGGACAAAAGTTGCTTGCACTTACCAAATGTGTTGGAGTAGTACCTTCACCAGGTCAAAAAATAGTCACCTGCAACTTCTCATGGAGCTCTATGATGCTGCAAATATGCAGATGGTAGCTGTACCTCCTGAGGTCCCTTCCAAACTGAATTCCCCAACAATATTATTACCTACATACAGACCAATGTACAGATGATCAAACTTGAGAACACCTTTCTGAAAAGACTATAAAGTTGCTAAAACTGCTGATTTTTGCTTGTTGTGAAAAGGGAGAGAGAGGGAGCATTAAGAACAGAAATGTTCTCACGAGGGGCAGCTGGTGAGACCAGCTGGTGAAGGGTGTGAGTTGGAAGCTCCCTGAGATGTGGACTTTGCTGACCCAAGACTAAAAAGAATAACCAAATCTTACCAGTACCTATGATTCCTGCATATTCCAAGTCCTTGTAACAGCAATGAGCTTAGTTATTAGTGTTCTTGCTCAGTCACTTTACTAATTATACAATTCCGATTTCCTAACTAAACTCCTGGAATTTCCTCCCTCTGATTTGTGAGGGCACTTCTCAGGGCCACTGTTTCCCTCCATTTAGCTAAAACAAAACAGAGCTTTCTCTTTGAAAGTATTTCAGCATCATGAGATAAGTTTCCTTCCTCCTTTTAATAATTGCAGGGCTCCCCAGAGGAAAGTGTCAACAACACGATTTCCATCCAAGGTACAATGTCCCTGCTGCTGGTGGGATTAGATTGCAGTACAATTGTTGGTTTCAAGCTTTCATTCTTTGGGCACCAACCTCAGCCCTCACAGACCCGTTACTTCAACTCACCTGTGTTCTTAATTCACCTTTGCCACATCTCTGCATCAGATGGTCACAGAGCACACAAAAGCTGCAGTCTCATCTAACTGCAACCCCCCAACCAGTAAAATCCAGTTGTTGATGTCATTGCTGTACCTTAATTCTCCATCTGTAAGGGGTGTCCTTGAAGAGAGAGCACAAGCACATGGGAAGACATAGGATCACAGGCTTGGACTTGATGAGTTTACCATCTCACCTGAAACATGGCAAGGAAGGCTCATGCAGCAGCCCAGGGCATGGGGATGAAGGAAGCAGTAACGATGAGACTGTGGTCAGCTGCTCTGCATCTCACACCGCTTCCCTGAGCTGGCCCATTTGGACATTTTCTTTTTCTGAATAAATAAGTGAATAAATAAAATCAGCCAGCTCCATCAGTTAGTCACCCTAACCAGAACAGGGTGGAATGATAGCTTGTAGACAGGGTTTCTGAGGAGATATGGAGAAAGTGTCCTTTCAGATTAATTCAAGGACAGCACTCTAAGGAGCCTGTTACCCATTTTTCAAGTGTTCCTGTGTTTATTTACTGAAACAACAGGAGTAATACGACATCATAAATCTTTTAAAAATTGAAACACTAGTGGCAGTCTTGAAAGATTAATAATAAGGAACGCCTCTTAGAGCGTGCTCATGGAAATGTGGTATGATTAGTGTTTTTAAACATTAGAATTACAGTATATAATTGTAATGTTATAGCAGCAATATAGGAGCCAGTGATCCCTTAATGGAATACATTGTGAATTTAATTATTTACATGGGAAAATCAGGGCCGATATAGTCACTGAATGATAGACTTACCATTTCCTGCAAGTGTTACGAAGGAGCGGCGTTGCTGTCTATGCAGATACACTCAGTTCAGTTTCATTATTTTGTTGGTTTTAAATTCTACCCTACAGCTGATTTCCTTTGTGTCTTTTAGGCTGTTTTCTTGTGAGGCCTACCATAGGTGCCAAAATTCATCAAACAAGTATTTTGGTTGCAAGAGTATACTGCCCACAGCAGAGACTGAGGTTCATTCTTCAGTCAGGGAGAGAGCTGTCTCCCACTGAAGAACTCAGGGTGCTTTATCCTGTGTTTCCTCTGCAATGGTGATTTCAAAGCTGTTTGGCAGAATCACATCCAGCACAGGGCTGCTTAAAAAATAGGTATATACATTTGGGAGACACATTTCCCTAGAGTGGCTTCTGGGTACTCACAGGAAAAAACAGTTCTTCAGATGCCTTTATAATGTCAGCTAAAAGTACAGTTTCACTCAAGAGCAAAACATTACTCCCCTGCACAACAGGCAAGGTCATGTAGATTCAGTATTTCTATGTCTGTAATTTTCCTTGTAAGTATTTGCCACACACATGGGGCACTTGGCAGGGCTTCTCAGCTGCCTTGGGACACAGGTGTGTGCCCCTGTGCCTCCCAGCTCAGCCCAGGGGTCTTACACACCTGGCTGTACTCAGAGCAGCTGCCCCACTCCAGCCTTTCTGCTTGCTCCTGTAAGAAATTGATTTGATAGTGAAGAGAAGAAAGAAGGAGAATTTAAAAAATCCTCTCAGCCCTGGTTGAAGGACTAATTGTAAAACTATCAGACAGAATTCAGCAGAGTGGAAATTCCTGCTCTGATAAACCCCAGCCCTGGAAGGCAGAAGATGCAAAGTTCAGATGGAGGTGTGCTTGCTGGATGACCTGCACTCCCCAGTGCTTGGCTCTTGCTGACCTGTGGTGCACATCATTAATGTTATAAAAAGAGCATCTAACCAAATTGACCTGTAAGGATTCACACCTAAGCTACAGACTTCCCTTTTTTGCTGGTAAAGATTGTAATGCAGTGAAACACCAATTCCAGAAATTCCTGGTGCATGATCCTGCACACAGGCCTGGGCCTTTTTGCACACAAGGAGCTGTAGATGCACTGTGTAAGAGCACATTTGTTAACACAGTTTATTGGCACACTTATTGGCAAAGCATACATAAAATACAGTTGTATTATATAACACACTGACTCACTGTGTCTTTACATGATGAGCTTGAACATATTAAAATGTAAATGAAAAAATTAGTTTCTTTTATAAAGTTTCACATAAATACACCAGAATCCAAGAAAAGAAAAAAAGAAAAAAAAAACAACAAAAAATGTTTTGAGGGCTTTACAAAAATATTATACAAGAAATATACTATGAAAAGAAATAACAACAAAGCCAACTCAGATACAATAATAAAAACACAAAAGTTTTTAGATTTATTAAGCTGCCCACAAAGTTAATAGATTACATGGCTTTAAAATATCTGGATCGACAGCAATTTTACAAAGCATAAACTCTCATAGGACTGGGTGTCTTTTTCCACATAAAAATATTTCTCATGTCTTTGATGAAAAAAAGACATTTCTTGTTTCAGCATTTTTATTAAAGGATGGCAAGAGTATCTACTGGCATCAGCTAAACGTAAATTAAAAATGCTGGATCCTTTAAATGATTAATCGGTGAAAGGAAAGTCAAAGAAAGAACAAAACTTACTTTAAATTACTTTTTCTTAAAAGCTGATTTCCTCTGAAACAAGAAATTTCAGGTGCAAGTTGAAAAGCAGAAAATATGTTACAGTTGTAGAAAGTTCTACATAGTGATGTTAATGAGATCCTGAGCACTGATGACTTGCTAAAGTATGGCCATTGTTCGATGAGGATAAAAACAACCCCTTCCAATAAAATGCACTGTCAGGAATGTGCCATGAGATGCCCTTTAATTTGCAGTTATTTTAACTGAGGTCAGTGCCAGTATCACCTTGAATCTGAACGCTTCCAAGAAATGTATATGGAAGCTTATACAAGAGTTTTCCCTAATTAAAAAACACATGAGATACCTTTAGTTTAGAAACAGATATTGTATCCATTTAAAGGTGTGGAGGGTTAATTTTATTTTAAGAATGTGTGAAACAGTAATTAATAACCCACTACATACATTGCAGTGGCTACTGCTGCAGAATAACCTATTGGGAAGCTTGTGGTGTGGGGTTTTCAGATTTAGTCTCCTGGTTAGCAGGAGGTTTGCTGTTCCATGGGCTGTTATTTCCCAGTGCAGGTGAACTGTTGAAATCTTCATCATCATCCATGCCATTTGCTGCATCGTACTGTGTGTTCTCTAATCTAGTGATAAGCCTTTCGTCTTCATCCCCAAATTCGCCTCCCATCAGAGTTGGTTCTCCTACCACCATCACATCCTGTGAACAGCACCCAATATTTGTTATATGGAAACCTTGAGAGAGAAAAAATCAACTTAAAAAATTGTTAGAGAACTTACATCTCTTAACTTTTTGATATTTGAACAGCAGAGTTGAAAGTTCCTGCATAGTAGGAACCAGGAGACAGGCTTACACTTTATGTCTAATGCAAAGGAAAATCTGTAACACATCTCTCTAGCTGCATGCTCATGGCTCTGGATCTCAGAAACCCCAGAACTGAGAAGCAGGTAGACTGAAAAATGCCTACAACTGTAAGCAAATAAGCAGGCTATGAAACTGCCTTCAATCCTGCTCGAAGTACTCAGCCTTTATCCAGTAATTCTTTCCTGAGCCATTTTATTTGGAAAGGCATCAGGGTGCATCTCTGCTGGGCCTTGGCAACGGGTGTGTTTTAGAAGCAGTACAAAAGAAACCACATTTGTTATCCTCAGACTCCCCAAACGTGGAGCACAGCACTCTAATGAAGATGGTAACTCTCTTACCCATAGCCAGCCAAGCCCTTTTGCACATCCAATATACTTGACATTCTGCTACTTAATTATGGTAATTCATTTAGGTAAAGTTTTCGATAAAAACAATGTTCACACTGATTTGACAATTTGCATAGCTAATTAAGTCATTAGCAAAAACCTGCTGATTGCCAACAAGCCCTGAATTTACCATCTGTTATTTCATGGTGCCTGTCACCTAACTCCATGTAGGCAACCCTGCCACCAATCTGTGCAGTAAGAGGACCAATCTGTCCAGCTGGTACCGTAAAAGGAAAATGAAGAGTGCTAATTATAATTACACTGATGAAGCTAGTAGTCATCAAAAACTGAGGCATGCAAGAAAGCAAGTATTCATCTAGTCACTGCTTTAAGTACAAATTGTCCTTCCATGAAAACAAGTAAACCGCCTACTGTACTCCCGTGCATCACACGCTTGCTGCAGAAAACCTAACCAGCATGGGTTAGAAAGGTGCAAACTTGAGACTGGAAAGCAAAGGTGCAAAGCCAGAGAGCTCGCTTGTTCTCTCTGCTAGGCAGAGAATCAGGCTGCTGTGCTACCTGCTAAAGAAATGTGTGTGATGCATCTTTTCATGCAGCTCAGGTGGCAGGGCATCAGCTAGCATCTGGGTGAAGTGCAGTAATTCCAGATGTCTAGCTTTGTACCTGCTGATTTAACAAGCCCTTCCAAGAGTTCCAGCCAACAACAGATTCAATATTTAAAGGATCTGTTTCCCCTTATGAATGTAAAAGCATTTGTAAACAGCAAATGGAAGACAAATGTTTGCATTCGATAAGGTTTTGTTTTAATCAGATACGTACTTCCTTCACCACCAAACAATATGAATTATTGCCTGAAAGTATTTACACTGTTCCTTGATGTCCCTCAGCAGAGGCTGACATGCTACAGAGGAATGTTTAGATCACATTCTCAGCCTGTGCTATGTGAAAAATTTGTGAGTAGACGAAAATTGTTATGTGATTTCTCCTGTATGTTGTCTATGTTTTGTTACTCCATATAGCCATAAAATCTTTAGTTAAATAAAACTCACACACAGCTTTGTGATATCAAAGTCTAAAACACAGAGGTGTTTATGACCTAAAGAGTATCCTAGCTTATTTCATCCCTATAAACAACAGACAGTGTGTGGCGTGCACTGCTGAACCATACCTGACCCTACTGTACTGCAAGAGCATTAATGACAAGAGAGACCTGTCAGAGGACAGCAAGTTGGGTTTGAGCGTGCAGTGTGATATGGCAGGCAAAAAGGACCACAGGGGCTGAAATACAGAACCACAGACTGAGGTGGCCAATACTTCCTCTTACTTAAGACCCTTGAGGAGGGACCCCTAGTTCTCCCTGTTGCCATACCAGCAAGAGGTTGGCAACTTGGATGAGACTTAGAGAAGCACATCAAAAATAACTGTGGGGCTAGACTAGCTGGCTGGGGAGGCCATGTGGAAGAATTAAATGTGCATTGCATCCACCAAATGATTGGG
Organism: Indicator indicator; assembly: GCF_027791375.1. Classification (NCBI taxonomy): domain Eukaryota; kingdom Metazoa; phylum Chordata; class Aves; order Piciformes; family Indicatoridae; genus Indicator; species Indicator indicator. Next base: position 17,462,496 of record NC_072032.1, on the reverse strand, counting down.
AAGGGTAAATATGCTTATCAGCTGCAAGTGTTGAAGAGGATTGCTTCAGGCCAATCTGATGAGACATAAACTAGGGTACTAAGATGATATTAAGCAAACAAAAATATAACCCCCACTGCTAAGACAAATATTCCTGTTACTGAGAACCACAGACGGGATTAATGACCCCACTGGAACAGTGCTGGCTTTGCTGCTCAGGTCATCTAACACTGGGCTGGGAAATGCCTCAGCCTGTGATAGGAAACATTCGTGCATTAGTGGGGATACGCTCAATGACCTTGTAAGTATTTCCATCTCTAATTTCCCAGATTCTTTGCAAATATTATTCCTTTAATATAGTGACACCCACTGAGAGGACAGTTTGCACTTACATTTCTCTCCATGATATTGAGTTTCTATCACTCTGGGAATTAAACTACAATTAGATTGAGGTTAGTGGAGTTTTCCCTCATTCTATTTAAAAGATAAATATCACATCATTAGTTACAGGACATTTATAAATAAATAAATAAATAAATAAATAAATAAATAAATATTCTTGACAATCCTGCCGCTTATGTCACGCAAAAATAGTTTCTCAAGGAAGCACACATGCTGGCTCCTCCCCAGAGAGGATTCTGCCCTCAGACTGAAAGCTGAAGACCCCACCGAGTGCACCCCATTGAACCTCCACTCACTAGTTCCCGTGCAATGACCACCAACCTCTGAGGAGGACTGGAAGTGACTCCTTTTAGAGCCCCTCAATGCTTCTCCTTAAATTGGCCAGTGGGGGTCACTGCTGTTGAATGACACAAGGCTCCATCCCTCCCAGGGTTGAGGCTGCAGCTCTGGAGTGCTCCTAGCTCCTGCTCATGGAGTGAGAAGCAGAATCCAAGAATTAAACCCTAGTCTCTTGCACGGCAGCACACACTGCTATGGCCTAGTTATGGTAGCACATATTTGACTAGATTAGTTTAAAAAAGATTTAGACTGTAGTCACTCAATCTTACTAATTTACTCTGTGATTAGAAACAACATTTTTGGTCAAGGAATGTCTCATGATAGTAAAATATGGTTGCAGTGAAGCACTGTAAATAAAGCAGTGGATGTTTTACAATATGTGATATAAATGTATTACTCATATAACCACAAAAGCAGCTTTCATGTATATCATATCTTTCATCCTGCAATAGCCCTAATTGCCATCCAAACTTAAATTGATGCATATAAACTATACACAAAGTTCACTTCATACACAGCTCAAATGCAAGCACTTCTGTTTAACAGACCAGTTATTTCTCAGACTTTAGCTTCAAAGTTTAGCTCTGCTATGTCCAGTTACATAACTAAACTTTCAGCTTGGGATTTTAAAGAACAATGCTATGGCCAAACAATATCCTACTGAAGTCTGGAGGTAAAAATGTGTGGTGGGCCATGTAAAATTCCCCATCCCTCTGCCTGCCATCTTTGCTGCTGTTAGCATGTAGCCCTGCTCAGTGTATTACAGCGATTAGCTCTTAGCTTAGGTGTCACAGTTCCCAGAAGTAGACAAACAGTGCTTCACAAGCCTGAGGTCCTTAAAACCGCCTGGAACTATCAAGTATATTGTTCAAGCAAGCCTCATACTCCAAGGACTGAAAGTTGCACTAGTTTTAGCAGCCAGCACACCTCTGAGTGCTAAGTCAAAAGAAGAAGGGTTTCTCCTCCTGCCTGCCTTTGTTCTTAGTGACTTGTGTTAGCAGTGGTTATTTTAAGAATTGACTTCTCTTTTTGGCACAAATATTATTAATGACCAAGAGCCCCATTGCTGCCCACACCCATAACGGTCACTGCTTCCAAGACATAAACAGTAGAGTGACATTGGTGTTGAAATGATCTCTAGAGACAGAACTGACATTCACAGTAAACACTTTCTAGAGGAAAATGGTTATCTTTCATATCTCATCATAGTCCTCTCTGTTAACTTGAAATTCTGGTCTACCCTGGAATATTTTTCCTAAAGCACAACAACTGGAAACTGATTTGTTCACTCTCACCTCACTGCACCTCTGAGATTCTGAATTGCACAGCTTTGAGACATGGGATAATTTCTGACACTCATCTTCTGAACCTGGAGCTGTAACTCTGGTACTACAACATCCATTACAAACCACCTAAACTTAACCCCTGTTTCTGAAACACACAAAAGAGCGTGGGGCTCCCTCCACAGTAGCAGATTTATTTATGGATTTGGCTTTTGAGGAGCTTACAGAGAGTTACAAAGAGAAAGAGACATTACTGAGGTATGTAACTCACTTAAGAGTACAAAGAGGCTCTAATTAAGACTCTGGATGCAGCAAAGAACATTTGATTTACTTAGTGGCATGTCGTGATGCTTTATTCTTTCCATCACAAGTGATATTTCACTGGGTTCATGGTTACAATGTTACACTCAATGGGATCTTCATTAGTAAATGAAAGCAAAATCCACCTATTAATTTCTATGGTTATGACTGGGAGCAGTCTACAGCAAGGGTTCGTGGAGTTTGTGTGAGTTGTGCATTGTCAAACTTCCAAATTCAAATAGATGAAAATGGATCAAGGTACACTGCTTTTATTAAGCTTAACAGAAAGTGATATTTAAGTGATAATGGCTGTACAAGCCACTGTTCTAAGTAAGAGAGCCTGGGCTTGCAAGGAAGTTTCACTTGAAAGAAGAAGAATAAGGGAAATGCAAAGGAATACAATTTCAGCCAGTAGAGGACTGAAAACTGAGTGAAGACTTGGGAAAACACTGCACGTAGCTTCAGATATTAGAGGAAATCTGTCCTGTGCAAGTGATAAAGCAATGGCACACCCAAATTGGATAACTAATGTCTTTGAAATGATAGGAAGGCTATCATTAAAAAGGCAGTTTTCTATGAATCTTGTGGAAGGAGTCTTGCTCTTTGTTTGGAGCTAAAGGAAATTCATAATTCCAGTTCCTGCACCATGGGTTAAGGTTTATTCCAAAGAACAGATCTGACTGAGAGCAGGAACAAATCCAGGAACAGTTCAAATGCCTGGCATCTGCTGAGACCAAGGCAGTGAGGTGGACTACAGTTTCTGGGTCCCTGTTCCGTCAGCTTGTGGGCAGTGCTGAGTCTACACCAACGAGAGCCTGAGAGAAGAAAACTTCTGGTGAGAAAAATGGTTTTGTATTTGTGCTGCTGGAGTGACTTCAGTGGCACTTGGTTCTACTTTCGATCCACTACAGTGTGCTGCCTCAGCACCTAGAGCACTCAGGACAAAAGCATCACTGGGCAAGTATTAGGTATTCAACCTAGGTATGAGTTGTGCAGTGCAATCATGCAGCACAGAGGCCAACTGCGTTTGTTTTAAGAACATAAGACACACATGACAAATACAGAATATGTAGAAAAGGTGCTGAAGAGTCATATTTGCAAGGGCTGCTGAAGGTCTGCAATCAGCAGCATGAGAACTAACAGAATCACAGAAACCACTGTTCTCCCCACCATCAGAAGGGAAAATGAGTGCAGTAGAATGCAAACGACTGCCCAAAGGGCTAAATTCTGTATTTCATTTAGCAGGGTTGAGAAAGTTTATAAAAGTAGTTAGAAATACAAGGACAGACTTGAGACTGATACTTCTCAGATTATTGATGGGAGGGAAGATGCATAACACTCATGGGCAGAGACTTTTAAGAGGCTGTTGAAGACTGTGTTATCAGAGATGAATCAGCATGTGTTGGCACAGTCAAAGTGCTAACAAATTTAAGGCAACACAAAGGGCACAAATTGCACTGACTGATTAGGGTTCAGCAGCTGAACTTTGGGTGTAGTACCAAACTGATCCATGTATGGAAACATAACCACACATTTCAGTTTCTGGGCTTGACTCTCTATTGTCAGCACTGTCCCTGCTTGATCAGAAAATAATGCAGGTAGAGGAAATGGCACAACCTCCTATTGCTGAGCAATGTGTTTGTGACAAGTACTGTTCCACCTCATTGATCAAGGGTCGCTTACGCCATGTATTTGTCTGAAGACCTGGAAGGGGCTATGGGGAAAGTGACAAACCTCTCTGAAGTTTTAAGCTTTGGCATAGCTGACAGCACTCCAGCTACTTTCTGGTCACTGTCCTGAACATGGAACTTTTACCTCTCCAGATACGAAGTTAATAGTGCAAGTAAGAAATGTGGATGAGCTCTATGGTAAATTCACACATGTGCCAGAGTGCAGACAGCATTACTGTAGGAGCAGAACTGAATAGCTACTAATGGCCTAAACCAAGAAACCTTACACAGAATAGGCACTAAGGAAACATTCTCCAACTAGGATTAACTTACTATCAAAGAGAAAACAACACAGAGGTATAAATGTGACAGGAAATTAGATTAGATTCTATTAGTATGGTGGAGAGACTGTCTTTGCTAGCTGGGAAGAAATCACTAGAGCAAGCTGGAGTACATGACTTCATATGAACTCAGGTCTATTAAGGATATAAGCTCATTGTTTGGGTTCTCCTGTGAGGGGGAAAAGTGGAACTGAAACTACCTGTGGTTATGTGAGTTATCTAGACAGAATTCCAGCAGTGGTTTCATTCCTCTTCTCTAATAACAAGGAGGGAAATGCTTTTAACACTGAAAATTAATAATTTCAGTAATTTTATTCTGCTGAGCAGGAAAGTGCCATTTTCGGAAAGCTCTCTGGCCAAACCAAAACTTTTAGTTGAAAACTGTTAAATTGTGTTTGAGCATATCTTGTCTTCTATCATAAGTAATAATATCAATCAAAAATTAACTACTCAATAATACATTTTAGGGTAAAGTTAAGAGAAGGAACCAGAAAGCAAGTCACTGCTACCTGAAGCTAACTTCAGAAAGCAGTGGCATGCCTGGGTAAGGCCCACTTCAAAGAACGTATGATTTTGATGAAATGTGGCAACCTCTCTTTTTTTAACTGAAAAGTGTTGAGTGGCTTTATACCAAAATATCCTACTGCTAAAATTATTTGGAGCTCTGTCTACTCTGCAGAGTGGCCCAATCATCAATCCCAACTGCTTTGCTGTCTTTGCTGTGGGGAAGATGAGAAGAGCTGTTAGTATGATAAATCAAACAGCTACTTCCACTTTGCAGAGGGCAAGGAGAAGCATCCTAAAAATGGAACCTGATCCTCCACGAAAAGAGTTTAGACCATCTTGCTAATGTAGAAAGAAGGGAATATTGAAAAATATTGACTATGAGCATCCTTAAAGTCCAGGAAGATTAAAAAAATCCATCTCTCATACTATGATACACTTCACCAGTGTGTCTGAGATGCTTAACTATCATCTGTTTCAGAAAGAGCAGCCTTGACTTCTTCATGTGTTAGGAGTAGCCTTTCAGTACCTGAAGCCAGCGTGAATACCAGTGGGAGTGACAGGTAGCTATCAGAGGGCTCAATTACACTCAAACATACAAGTGCACATGGCTACCACTGAAGCCAACAAAAGTTGTCTCTTTAGGGACAAGCAAGCTGAAGAGAGGCAGAAGGTCAGATTCTGGTCCTGCTGAACTGAACTCAGGGCAGGGAGCAGCTGAGATAAAGTGATTTTACTGTCTGCTACACTTGGAGACAGCAGGCAAGTAGCTGGTTGCTCAGTTTTGCACCTAATTGCTGGTTTTTTTTCTTAAATATGATTGCATACTGATCCAAGGGGTTTGTGGACAGTCAGTGGGGCAGAGCGGTCCCTGGCACCAGGGGATCAGGTAGCTGGCCTTCCAACTGCTTTGTGCTGCCAGAAAAACCCAGAGATATCTATATTAGGGAAAGAATCTGACTCCAGGGATGCAAGCCACGTGAAAATTTTAATATGACAAAGAGAAAATATGAGTTTAATGTACCGAAGCCCAAAGTTTCTGCTAGCTAGTGGACTGCTGAGTAAGTTGCCAAACAAAAATCTTAATTTAATTTCACTGGTGTTAGTCTACTCCTCCTTTTTTGTCTGGGTATTCAAGCTTCCTAGGAAGTGCCTGCTTTGTGCTAACAAAAGGCCTGTATCCTTTGTCAAGCTTCAGAGGAGACCTAGCCCTTTCCTATGTGCTCATCAGAAATCCAGTAAAAACCTCTGCGTGTTATTCCCACTTTACAGTTCCTACAATCTCAGATTAATTTCCCTAGCTTTAAAATGCATAAGCTGTCCTCTTACTGACCGAGGCACACTTTGTCACAGTTTGCAGTCTGGTTGCCCCTGCATTGTGATGAAGGTAAGAAATGTGACAGTATTAAAGTACTGGTACAGTTCTGGAGACAGTTCTGGGGTGTTCCTATGTAGCTAGGATGCTAACAGTTACAGCTAGCAGGGTTGATAAACTGAGACCCATATGCTGGGGATCTACCCTCTTCAAGCCGAGTGGTGGGAAAAGGAGAACCTCTATAGGCAAACTAATTCACAACCTGTTCCACTAAAGCATCCGAACCTGGCATCCATCAGAGGTGAGGTGCTAACAGAGAGAGAGCAGTGCTCTGAGCAGTTACAGCTGTCCTGCTCCTCACTTAGCACCTGGCAGGTGGAAGTCAGCAAGACTGATGCTGTCTCTAAAACAATGAGTCCCAGTCTAAGTCCCACCTGCAGTGGAAGGACTCCCACTGACAAGAAGGGAACTGGCCCAGGCCTTCAAAAAATCACATCTAGTCCTCAGCACATCCCTAAGGGTCGTTGATTAAAGCTGGACTGCAGAATGGCTTCTTCACATCTCTCTCCTAATTCCTCAGCTTCCACAGCACACTGTGCAAGATTGCCTTTTGCTTGTGATAATTTAGGCTCAAGAATGCACCTTCTTTACAACATAAGGAGAGAATTAAAGCAACTCAGGCCTACAATGAAAGTGAGACTTACAGGTACCTGACTTGATAGACTCAGGTTTGCAGCAGCTGACTTTTTCTTGCTGTTGGTACTGTTTGCATTGTTCCCAGCACTGCTGTTGGAAGTGCTGCTGGTGGAGTTTTTCCTTTTTCTCCGCTTGGTTGTCGGCTGTCTTGTGGGTTCTGCTGCAATGAAATGGTAAGAAGGAAAGCAAATGGCAGATACTGGTAAGTGTGTACTAAAATGATTCACAAGCAGAGGTGCCGAAATAGTTTTTAATTGATTTTTATATTTCTATGCTTACTACTAGTAGTATTAGATTTAACACACAAACCAAAGAGTAATATTTGGGACCCAAACAATGAAATCTGCTTCCAATTTTGTACAAAGGACTAATGAAGCTTATTTTCACAGCATTACCTATAAATATATTTGAAGGCATTTTACTAATGGGAGTGTCAAGCTATGCAGGTATCACCTGATGCAAACAGAGGCAAGGGCTAAAGGTAGCTTTCTACCATACTGCTGCCATCGATGCAGCATACAAGCAACTCCCATTTGAGCTCCTTCTGCCTCTGATGTGGGCTTCACCTTTAACACTGCCGCTCCTCAGAGCACACATTAGAGCATGCTGAATGCCATTGCTCTGTGAGTCTTCCAAACTCAGACTGAATCAGGAAAATTACATAACTTCGCTTAAACTGGCAAAGAGCAGAGGGGCAATTGTACTTCTCAAGATCTGGCCTGGGTGCCCATGTGAATATATACATCTGATACATATATATACGCACACATGTGTATATATATATATATATATATACACACACACACACACACAATTCTGGTGTATCTCAGATATACAAATCTTTAATAATCTGAAAAAAGAGAGAATTATTATGTTAAGGTGTAAGAGGAAGGAGATTAGGTCCAGGCCTGTAAATAACATTATATTAGTCTCAAAGACAATTAATTATGAGTTGCAGCTGTAATTTCAGAGTCACAGCAGGAAGCTGAATTATACAAACGATGAATTCTAACAGAGCCAGTAGGCTTTTTGCATTCCATCTACATATATTTTTGCACTAACTTACATCCTAGTCATAGTGAAACCATCTGAATGTGCACGTCTATAAATCACTTGGGTCAGACTGAAATAATAAAGCACCAGAATAATTTTCAGGCTTACTTTTGGAACAGTGCTAATTCTTATTACTTTCCTTTGTAAGTAAATTTGCAGCAAATTTTCTCATTGTTCCTACATTAAGCTAGCTACCAAACAAGCAAAATATTGGAAATGAAACATACCTGGTGGGGCCACCATTCTCTGCCATTTTTGAAACAAGCAAGTCTTCAAGCAGTCTCGAGGACTTAGATTGTATGTTTTATGTCTTGACATCAGTTCCTGCATTGGCTCCAGTATTACACACAACTGAAAGAAAAAGAACAGAATAATTTCTCAAAGCAAAGACTCAGATCAGTATTTACATAGCTGGCAAGTATATCTTGACTTCCACCCCCCACCCCCCCGCCTTGTTATCAGAGTACGCCTTGTACAGCTCAGTAATCTGCACTGGGATTGCAGGATCAAAACTGAACTGAGAAAACCTTTGGTCATTGTGTCCAATATTAAGTATTTTTTTAAAAATCAGATAAACTTCAGCTCTGGTCTTCCAGACTACAGAGATTTCAGAAGAGCAGAAAATTTTCATGCTTGATTGCCAAAGCTGTAAGGCTGAATTAATAAATAATAAAATGCCCACAGCAGGTTATCATTCCCATACTCAAAATGTACACACAGTGATCTTCCTGACCTGCTGCAGTCCACAATGAAGACTTCTCGTAAATGAAGGTTTTAAACATTTTATCTTGTTGTTGCATGCGGAATAATTCAAACAATTTTGTTCTTCCTCGTTATGAGGACTGCGTTCTCTTCCCATCACATGAATGAGATGTTGAAGAAACAAGAGAAGCTTGAATGCTCTGCTATGCTGAAGCTTTTCTTCGAATAGGCTTATATAGTTTCTCTGTTCACTTAGTAATTAAAATCACTGCTCACTGCATTTTGCTCCTGTTAGCACAGCAGATATAGCACAAAGATCACAGTAAGATGGTTTTTCTTCCCTTCTGTTTGTCACCATGGAACCAGCATGTCAAGGGAGGTGATTCTCCCCCTCTACTCAGCTCTGGTGAGACCCCACCTGGAGTACTGTGTCCAGCTCTGGAGCCCCTATTACAAGAGGGATATGGACATGCTGGAACGTGTCCAGAGGAGGGCCACCAGGATGATCAGAGAGCTGGAGCACCTCTCCTATGAGGAGAGACTGAAAGAGTTGGGGCTGTTCAGTCTGGAGAAGAGAAGGCTCTGAGATGATCTTACTGTGGCCTACAAGAAAGCTGGGGAGGGACTTTTTAGGATATCAGGTAGTGATAGGACTAGGGGGAATGGAATAAAGCTGAAAGTGGGGACATTCAGACTGGACATGAGGAAGAAGTTCTTCACCATGAGAGTGATGAGAGCCTGGAATGGGTTGTCCAGGGAGGTGGTTGAGGTCCCATCCCTGGAGGTGTTTAAGGCCAGGCTGGATGAGGCTCTGGCAAGCCTGATCTAGTGTGAGGTGTCCCTGCCCATGGCAGGGGGGTTGGAACTAGATGATCCTTGTGGTCCTTTCCAACCCTGACTGATTCTATGATTCTACGATTCATTTCCAGTCAGTTAAACCTTATGCAAAGCCACAGAAGACTACAGAACTGCACACATGTAATGAGGGCTTAGTCTCATTTGCAGGATCCTTATTTTTTTGCCATCCTACATGAGAAAAAAATAAATAATTCCAGGTTGACCTTACATGGTAGGGCTGCCACATAGGAGGACAAGGTTCCTTACTTGCTACCTGGGCACATTTGATAAGGAAATAGCTCAAACAGAATAAACACGGAGCTACACGCTGCTTAAGTCACTGTTCAAAGAACTGCATTTAGAAGCAATTGAAGGTGGTTGGGTTTTTTTTTTTTTTTTTTACACCAAGAGATGTAAGGCAACAAGTTGGTCAAGTTATTGGAAGTTAGAACAGCAACGGCAGAAAGGCATAACCTCAGTCTTGATTTGAGTTACTTAAATTTAGCAAGTCTTGTTGAAGGGACATCTTGGATTTACTTCAGCAAGTTATATTTTCCTTCCATACTTTTATAAATATGTAAGAAATGAGACAAATTCCTCTTTCTGGGCTGCAGAGCTCCCATTCTCCCCATGTACACCCCACTCTCATTCCTATAAATGGACATGCAAAATATGCAGGGAAATAGCTGGAAGGTAGCTGTCATGAGGACTGAGAAATTAATTCAGCATTTAAATACTATCCTGTATTGGCACTACCATTGGTAAGCCTTTCATTAACAGCAGTTAAAACAGAGATAACATAAAGCAGCAGGGAGAATGAAGAGCTTCAGTATGAGGAATTATTTTTTTCCAACTACAGATATTGAGTCTGCAGTTGCCTCATTGACATTTTTCTTATATAGAATTTTCACATATATTTTTGTAGATAAATATCTGCAAGGCAATATAGAGAGAGCCGCTATAAGACTGTGTACTTTGGGCTCAGATATTCTTCTAGTTCAATATTCTACCAAAAACTAAGTGCATCAGGTTCTAACGTATGTGCAGGATCCAGTTTATGCTTTGGAAGAGGTGTTGTATTTTGAGATCTTATTCAATTTATTCTGAAACCTGCAGGCACTTGCTCAGGTTTGTGTGTGTGAGAGAAAGGGAGAGAGAGAGAGAGAGATTCATGATTATAACTGACACCATTGTTTTGGTTCTCAAAGGTCCAAGCTTCTGGCAGGACTGCCTAAATGTTCTCATTATGAGCAGAGAGCAACTGGTATGAAGAAGATAGCTGTGTTAATTTTCAACTAGTTGAGCACTACACTCACATAGCTCTGCTGCTGCTGGGACTAAAGGTATGTAAATATACATATAGGGTCTCCCAAGATTTCCTTAGGGACACTTTATTCATGACACATTTACTCCTCTGTATATATTTATTTCTTCTTTATCATCTGGGAAAGATGTTTCCTATTGTGCAGTAACCATAATGCATGCGGAGGGGAACTAAGCATTCCCTGATGCCTGTAGATATCTTGACTGCTAATCCTGACTATAATCTCCTTCACTTCACACAAATGAAAATGGAGTATGAACCCCAAATGCATCAATGCCTGACTAATTTCACCCACATGAACTCAAAATGACAAGTACTGAGGCCTTGACACTGGGACATGTGATGGTCTCACCTTCTGGATGTTTGGGAGCTGTACATACTCACCCAGATTCCTCTTCTAGCTTTGGAGAATTCACAACCACTTTATCCCTCTAAAATCTGCATATGGTAAGCTCAGCTTTGGAGGCCTGAGTAACAGGAGGGCATTACACTACACAATGACAAGTCCATTTAAAATGCATCTGGTATTTTCAGTGACCTTTGAGACCTGCTTGTAATCTAAAGCAATTCTAAACCGAAGACCTGAAAGAGGAAAAGATCAGGGTCCATTTTTCTTAAGTTTGAGGAATCTACCAGTGACAATCAGGAGCTTGGTACTGCAAAGAGCAATCTGAGGACAAGAGGCATCTCAGAGCTAGGTTGGCCAAAATCACCTGCTGACTGTAACTGCCAGTGAGCAGGGTAACTGGCAGGCTGGTTTAACTGCAGAATTTTGCAAAATGCCTTCTTAAAACAAAGCTAACCAAATGTTTTATATACTCCGACATCCACTGGCATACTGAAGAAGCCTGAGGCTTAGACTGCCTATTCCCCACAGATCACCTAATCTCATTCTATAAGACTCCTTTTCAGAACATCTATTTTTATGTTTTCTCAAGCCTTGGATAATATTAAAATGTATAAGACTACTGTAGTACTATAAGAATAATATTTGGAACACAAACAAAACTGATCTCTTCCACAATCATTTTCTGCACAGCTCAGAATCAGTTACCCAGGAAAACAGCCTAAAGACTGCAGTGCAGTGATGATTTGATCACAGAAAATCTCTACATTCCTAGGGACTCAGAAGCATTAAGGGCAATCCTTGACAAGACACAGTCAGACATCTCCGAGCTCCATGTTCAGGCAGCACAAAAGGTGGGACTCGTTTGCTCACACATGATGCCTAGTGCCAGCTGAAATGTCCTAGGTTATCCTGGGTCTGATTGCTCTTGCTGTCCCAGGACACAAGGCTCCACGCAGACATATCAGGCACTAGAAGGTGTCATTAGTGTGTAGGTTAACTGAATGAAACCCAACATTACAAGAAAAAAATTTTTCTTTAGTTTTTAAAAACATACTTGGAAGCACAAGTATCATACCAGCTATATACTTTCCCTCCACAGTACTAAAACATACTGAAAAAACCCCACATGGTGCTTACATGGCTCTTACCCAGTAACAATTAGTTTATTAGAATTAATTTCCAGTCATGCTTTCTTATTTGAATTCATCACAGTGATGTCTGACCGTTAGTGCAGAACCACTGCTGTTTCACAGTGGATAGCTGTGAGCTGGATCTAGTGCTAGAGATGAACACAGAGCTTTACAGCGAGAGAAGTCTTTGGCATGAGAAGTTTACATTTATGGGTGCCTGGTACACACTGGGACACATGCACACATTTTGGGACTGTATAGAGCATCACTGATTTTGCTAGAGTTCCATATGGATCCTATGCACAATTAATCAATTACAAGGCTTGGATCCAACCTGAGAAAATGGTAATGTTATACCCTTACGGCTCAGGAAGTGAAAGTAGGGAACATAGTAAAGCACATTTATTTTGTTAGTAAAACACATCTGGAAGGATTCGATTTATTTTTTAATGAGTTTTTTTTTTTAGAGGAGAAATCCAGTATTTATAGGTTTCAAAACCCAGCATGTTTTAAGAAGGGAGTTATATGAGGAGATACTGGAAGCACAGCAGACAGGAGTTAGAGGGTTTTCAGAATACAGATCTACACAGTAATTTCCTGCAATACTTCAGTTATCCGCAGAGCCAAAATCGGCCTCCCTAGGTAAGGGGTCAGGTTCCACCCTGAAATCACTCCAGTCACACCAAGCATGGTTTTAGCCCCGTGATTTTTTGTTTTAGCACTGGCCTTTCTGCTCTGAGAATAGCCCTGCCTTCTGATAGCAGTGAAGATGAACAGAGAGACAAATGGGAAAGCTCTCTTTTAGCTTAGTTGTGCATACCATAAGCTTACGTACGCTACTGCTGGTCGAATTAGCCACTGCCCTCTGCAGTGAAACCTCTCGGAATTTCTAACGCTTCCAGCAGTGGAGGTTTGTGGCGTGGTCGGTGCAGACGCCGCGGTCCTGCCGGCTCTGAGCTGCAGGTGGCAGAGCTGGCCCAGCTAACAGCCTTCCCCTGCTGACATCCTGGGAGCACAAAGAACTGCAGCCTTGCAGGCTCTCAATACCTTTTGCATTTTAAAGAGAATTCAGTGGGACTCAGTCTTGCAATACTTAATACTGACTTCCCCAGCCAGTTTCTTTAAAGCAGGAAACATATCTGGCCAGTAAAAGTCAACTAAAAGAAGCCAGTTTTGAGAACTGTATCTACCCATGGTTACCAGTTTGGTCTGTATAAGCGAAAGTTTCACTAACCAAATTTAAAAATTGGAATTATTTAAAATTTCCACGGAGACAATACTTCAAATGCTAGTGTATAATGTAAGTACCTCCATAGTGGGAGGTCTATGGCAGGAGGGTTGGAAGCAGACGTCTTTAAGGTCCTTTCCAATCCAAAGCACTCTATGATTCTATCATAACATCAATTTTTCTGAATGAAACCAGCAAGGAACCTGTCAGCAATGAGAGTGATCCCTGAAGTCTTACTGCAATTTAGTTTTAACTCTTTGATGCTTGAAATTTCTCTGGTTTCATGCGTGTGTTAATCACTTGAAAACTATAGGAACTGTGGCATAGCCTGAGCTCACGCTGATTTACAGCCCTTCCTAAGAGTGACAGAAAAACCCACCTGAATAGGAGAATTAGACACTGTCTAATGTTCAGGTAGGTTATTGACAGTGAAGGTATACCTGTAATGCACTGTGCAGCCTTGAAGGACTTCAGAGCTTTCTTTTAGACCTCATTTTTTATCCTCCACAAAGATTTTGGACTATAAACTAACAAACCCGACCAGAATGACATTTTATTTCTGTGCTGAAATGCAGTCTTTGCTCTGCATGCCATATATGTGCTCTAGAGAGAATGGCCCCAGTTGGTGCTGCCAGTGAAATTCTGTCTCAAACACATTTCCTTGTGAGAGGTCCCACTGGCTGCAGTGGGACAGCACTGCTGAAAAGAACTGAGATGTTTCTGCACACTCTTTTGTGGACATTCACAGATGTATCCTTCCAGAGGCCCAAGATACGCTACTGATACATCTGTGATGAGGAAGGAGACACATAGTGGATATTTTTTCATCTTCTGCTTTAAAACAGTTATACCTGAAAGTCAGGCTGCCAAGAGCAGTGTCAATGCCCTGTACAAGTGCCCTGCACTCCCAGCAGCATGGCACTGAAACAGTAATGTGGCACTGAAACAGTAATGCCTTGCTGCAGTCCTCAACACTGTTCATTCTTTGGTGTGAGAAGCAGGAAAGGCTTAGAGCTGAGTTTAAGTTTCACTGCTCATGCTTGTTTTCCAGAATTAATTTAAGTATCACTGCTCTGCAGAACAGAGGGAGGAATGAAAATTCCCTAGGAACATATTGTTGCTTCTTTCACTGGATGGCTTGCAACTGACTGCTGAAAATAGCCTGTGCTTTTTAAGACTCACATATGAATACAGAACATTTTCATCTTAAAAATTGCCTTTGTTTTCTGTTAAAAATATGGCAATATAAATAAGAAATGTTTGGGGTTTTTTAATGAACCAAAATAAATGAGGGATTTTTACATACTTTTCTGGAGGGGTTTGACTTTTGCTCTGTTTTAAGCTCTTGCTCAGTATGTCAAGTAAAACATGTCTCTTCCATCAATGTCTTTCGGTGGATCAGTTGTATCCATGCTCCTTGCTTGCATGATAAACTTTAAGCCAAAATAAGTGGGTTTGAGGTTCCTGCCATTCAGCATACTACTACTTGCTTTCACTTTTGAAGAATGATTAGACATTCCTGTTGAGATGTGGGGACCAATAAGAAATGCTCACTGTACATCCTATGTAAGCATAAAGATGGAATAAATAAACGGTCAGGTTTCAAATGTTGCAGAATTTAGTGTAGCAAGCAGCAAATTCAGCAATGATTTAAAGTTAAAAATGTAGTTGTTTTAATTTAACTATTCAAAACTTGGTCTGCACAGGCTTGTTTATTTTAGTGAAACCCTAGATTGTCTTGGGACAGGATGAAAAGGTAACTCCAATATCTCACGTAGTCCAATACCACAAATTAATCCCTGAGTTGCTGATGGTGTCTGCTGTTCTCTCGGTATTTCCAGTTCCTTCTGTGGCAAAGAGTTTTAAATTGGCAATGTATAAGCACACTTAAGTTCTCAGTTTTGCTACAGAGGTAGGGAATTATATGAGCTTTTGGTATGCAGGAGGAGGGAAACTGCTTGGAAATATGGTATCAGCACATTTACTGTATTTACTCCTAAGCTAAACACATTTGCTTTAAACAGCAAAGGTTTAAAAACTGTCACTGAGATTTCTTTCTTTAGGCTTTGACTTAAAATCTCATCCAGATGAATGGGATGGCATCTCTCAAAGGAATTGATTGAGATTAGGTCAGGGCTCAGCAAGATAGCCCTGCACCAGCTTGAACTTGGCTTGTATTTTAAGTATGTCTCCAAACCATATGGTGTGGATATTTTGTGTTGGCTTTCCAGAATGCAAAACCTTGTTCTGCAGCACAGTACCGTAACAGGAGCAGATTCTGGGACAAATTCCATAACCTGAGATTTTCTAGATCTGGCATATACTTAATAGCCATCACTCCACACTGGAGTAGATTCCACATTATGGGATTACTCACCATGCTGAGTCAAGAAATGTTTATACTTGCAATCACCTCAAGAAACCAGGAATTAGAATTACCAGCTCAACACTTGAACATTACTGATCATTAGCATCTACAGCTTATTATTTATACACTGCCAGAGAATATACATGGATATTTTACAAACTACTGAGCTCCTCATTCTGAAGAGATTCCTATCTCAATTAGGTAAGAGGGAAAATACTAAGCCAAGAGTAATTTGGCATCAGTAAGGTATGCACATAAACCAAACAATTTCATGTAGCTATCTACAAGTCCCTTGAGGACTACTGAAATATATTTACATGGTTTTCATGTGCTGTCACTTGAAAATATGGCTGGCTTGCTAAGCAGATTGCCTGCCACACATTAAGCAAAATGTCATTGATTTCATTGATGATTTGGTTATTTAGGAAACAACAGAAGATCAATTCTACCACAAGGCTCCTGGAATTTAGTTCTGTCTTTCCTGTGTGTAGCCAGCCCTGCAAGATGCAGGGGGATAACATGCAACTATTGAAGCTCCATGCTGGATTCACTCAGTACTCTGTAATGTTTATTCATCCTATGCTCTGCCCTGAATGCCAGTCTAGGACTCTCCAGTTTCTCACTAACACCCAGAGGTAGCAAATGATTTCTCAATAATGCAGTATTCAGCTGCTCAATTGCTCCCCAGCTACATAGCTCATCATGTTTTCACACTGCTCTGTATCTGCAGCCATTTCAATTCCCAGCAACAGAGGGAATGGAAAGCAGCAGCATTCATTTCAGGTAAGGCTAAGCCTAAAAAAAAAAAAAAAAAAAAAAAAAAAAAAAAAAAAAGGTATATTTTTCAGGTAAATACTATGAGTGGCTAGGAAAAAAGAACCAGCTCTTAGCACAGCTGTCAGCAGTGCTGCAGCTAATTCCCATTAGTGTCTTAGACTCCATTTTAATTTCTCTCTCTCTCTCCTTCCATCTTTTTTCTTTTTTTTTTTTAATTCTTAGAACATACCAGCTAGCTACCAGCTTCTACCAGTGCTCTCTCCTCCATGTATTCTAGAGCAATGCAGGTGATTATGGAAACTTTGCCAGCTCTCTTGGCCTGTGGCTGGTTCCTCAGGTTCCTCATTGCCTATGGTGTGCCCATAACTAGTAAAAGGGCTCCAAGTTCAATGCTTCTGCAACCTGAAAAGTATTCCTGTAAACATCCTTGTTCCTGCAGAACCGCTGCCAAAATGCTATGCAGTCAGCTGAGGACACTCTTCCCTGGAGAGAGCCTTGTTTCAGGGCCCCCTTAACATTGATATTGTACCAAACAAAGCACTTCTTATGCTGGACAAGAGCAGTTTTAGTGACATTTCCAGTTTATATGTAATAATTGTGTGAAGCACCTTCAAGATGCCATGTAATGAATCCTGAATGGGACAGATGTGCTCTCCTTTCCTTGTCTGAGGGGAAGCATCCATGCTGGAGCTGCATTTGTGGAGATGAGTTTGACATCTGCCTTATTTAGTTATCGCTTTGGCAGTACACTCATTACAGCATGTGCTGGAATGAATCCTGTTTCACAATACTCTTAAGCATTAAAAAAAAAATGGTTTAGGCCTCCCAGTGACTGTTTGTAACTATTTGATAACCCCCTCCCCTCAGACTTTTTGGAAAAGTAGCTTTTTACCTTCCCTGTGATTTTGTTTAATCTTTCTACTTAGATCTCCAGTTTATAGGTTTAGAAAGGAGCTCTACTGTTTGCATTGTTGCTTCTCTCTTTGAAGTTTTAATACTGTTGGGGTTTTTTGTTGTTTGGGGTTTGTTTGTTTGTTTGTTTTTAAATAGATTTGTATTTTTTGGACTCCTCGCAAGAACTTTGCAACTTTAAACGGTTTTTATTATCCAGCCATTAAAAGAATGTCCTTTCAATAAATTATTTTTCTCCTATTCACCCTCTGTATGATGGGGAGATGTGATGAAAAACCCTTCCTTCAACAGCATCACACAAGTCATATGAGATTTAATATTGTTTCCATCAGCTGGGCTCATGCCCTTCTCTACCTCCCACACCAAAGTGAACAGTGGAGTTTGTCTCTCATCTTCCTCCTGATGGGCTTAGTTCTGAAGGCCATGAAAACCCAGAACCTGAATAATTCACCATCTAAACCTTCCTTATGGAGCTCCTGGTGCAATCTGGCATCACCCACAGTATATAGATAGTTTGGTGTTTCTGCAGTGAGTGAGCTGCTAGAGCCTTCTCCTTGAGCAGAGATCCTAACTGCAGAACTGGATCAATATATCAAATCACAAGCCTGTATCATAACAACAGTCTCACCCAACCCATCAAATGGTGTGACTCTCACAGCCATCTGTATATTCAATGATCACAGGGTCACAGGATGTCAGGTGTTGGAAGGGACCCAATGAGATCATCAAGTCCAACCCCCCCTGTCAGAGCAGGACCATGATCAATAGGCAAGAATTCTGCCTTACACTTCTCAGATGAGAATTAAGCTCTTAAATGATTTTAAGAGAGATCATAAAAATCTTTGTAATTTAATTTCACTTTAGTGTTAAATTATACTGCAAAGTGCATCATGTTGACTGCATGATATGATCCTTTATACAGTATTTGCTGTTGCACTGAGTATCAATTTCAGACAGCTTGTCAGGACAAAATTAAATTCTAATGTAAATGGGAATAGGTTCGTTGATTTCAGCCTCTGATGGATTTGGATGGAGCTCCACCATTACATGGGAGTTAGGGCTGGTCTGTAGTAATTAGGAGGAGGAACTAAGCCCTTTGCACCAAATAATTTTTGTGTGTGTTGTCCTGTGTCCTTTTTTTCATCCAATTATAGGTTCTAAATGGGTTTATCTCACTGTTTTGGTGGCCTGGTGCAAAGCGCATGACATTTGAAAATGTTCTTAATTTTATTTTCTCTAAGTAGTTAAAAAATTGATACAGCTTGCAATTCATGCTTATTTCATTATTATTGCCTCTGCTCCAAACACAATCACCCTTTTGATTTCCTTACACAGTTCTGAGTTAAGAACAAAACAAGTGTGGCTTCGGAGACTGTTGTGCACTTCAAAAGAGGTTTGTTTCTCTCTTATTCAGTGAAAAGTGCAGATATTTAAGAATCAGAATCCCTTACTGATCCAGCACCACAGCCAGCCCAAACAGTATCTTTCGGAAACAGCATCAGTAAGGTCTGTTTCCCTGTTTGCCATCTCCAAGCACTATCACGTGTGATGTTGCTGCATGACATTTCCTTCCTCCCTCCTTCTCCAAAGGCAAACAACCTACTGTTCAGCAGTTCTGAGTCAAATCCTAACACCTGATATTTCTGATATGCAAACTGTTAGCTTTTTCTATTTGTGCAACAATGAGACCTTATCAGTGTGGCTGTTTTCATTTTGACTATGAAATGCATCCACTATCACTCTTCACCTGTGTCCCTGGCAACCCCCTTAGGTTCAGCTGGAATCGGTATGTTGTTTGTCTTGTTCAAACTGCTGCTGACCCAAAACAAATCACAGCATTATAAAAAAGATTGAGAGTGTAAGGACAGCATTTGAATGCTGATAATTTTTAGTGTGCAGCTGTATTACAACTTGGAAATAAGTTTAGGAATGTTTTCATGGTGAAATGGTCTGCCTCAAAGACACTGAGAGTGGAACAATAGGAGAGGCTGTGCCTGGCCAAAATACAAGTCTAAACATTTAGTGGTGGGTTGAAGTCTTAGTTCAGCGCGTAATTTTTGAAGACATTTCAAACTCTGTGCCACAAATGAGGACACTCTTTACACTGAAAAACAAACCATCAATGTCACCAATTTACCTCTGCACCTTGCACTGTTTTCAGGTTTCCTGGTACATGAAATCAGCTCTCCTTCAAACAACAGATACTCAGGAAGATCCATCCATACAGAGGCAATACTACAACTAAGATTCATCCATCAGCCTAACATGTACCTAGCAGCTCTAATCTTATTTAGAACCATGCAAAAAGAAAGCTTTTCCAGAGTATAAGCAGCTAGCTCTTCTGTGTCATGAATCTCTTCCCCCATGATGTAAAATCCTCTTGTTTCTCTACTGCAGCTCAAGCACAAATGCAGTGTTTTTCACATAACCAGTTCTATTTTTAGCCTGAATTGTAGGAAGTCTGCAGCATTAATAAATGGAGGAGAAGTACAGAACTACACCGCATGGTAATGTGCCAGTGCAAGAGCTAGCTTGGCCTTTAGCCAGGGAGCTGTGGTTGGATGTTAGAGCAATGAAAGTAAAAACACCACTTCTAATGGAATGATTAATAAGCTGACAAACTTCTATGAATTTATTTCATACTTTTTTGAATGCTGTCCTTATTAATATCAACATATTTTCTATTTTATTGGTGATCTCTCTTAGCCTGAAGCACAGATGTATGTGTATTTCTATATGTGCAGTTAAGGTTCTCTTAATTCTGTGTTCGACTAGAAAGGAACAATAGAAGAAGCAGATGCAGAGTTTGACAAAGAAATAAAGGAACACGAAAGGTGCTTTTCTTTATAAATTAATAAAACAATTCCACTAGACATTAGACTTATTTTTCACTATTTTCTTCTCTAGTGACTCTGCAATTCCCTTGTTTGGTATCAAAATTATGAAAGCAAAAATCCTCCAGAGCAGTTACACAGAGGACAGAAGTTCACAGTTCTTACAGGGACACAGAGTCTTCTGTAATCTCTGCACTTCTCGCCCAATCCACAAAACTTGTCCCAGCACTGTTACACTGTGGACAGATGGATGTTTATATAAAAGACCTTGTGCCTCAATAAAATTCCATTTCAGGGTTATATAAAACCAGCAATTACTGAAAAAGGAACTTTTTAATTAAGCGTATTTGAAGAAAGTAGGAATTAATGACTGTAAAGTGGAGAGTATTTAATGCTTGCAGCCATAGATCATCCACCAGTGAAGCTGAATCATCAGCATCAGGCAACCATGCTTTTAAGTATTGATAGTATGTGTGTTAACAATGCTTAAACTTTTTTCATAATAATATAGTCAGTAACACAATGGCCTGGTTTCAGCTGGGATAGAGTTAATTTTCTTCCCAGCAGCTGACACAGGGCTATGTTCAGAGTAATGTTGATAACATACTGATGGGTTAGTTGCTGCTAAGTAGTGCTTGCCCTAAGTTAAGGGTTTGTCAGCTTCCAGTGCTCAGCCAGCCAGCAGGTGCTCAAGAAGCTGGGAGGAAGCAGAATCAGGACAGCTGACCTGAACTAGCCAAAGGGGTATTCCACCCCATAGCACATCATGCTCAGTATAGAAACTGGCGGGGGGCTGGGGGCAGAGAGGGGGCGGGGAGGCCATGTTGGCCAGAAGGGGCCCATTGCTGCTCAGGGACCAGCTGGGCATCTGTCAGTGCATGGTGACCAATTGCATTGTACATCACTTGGGGTTTTGGGGTTTATTTATCTTTTTTCATCTTCCTTTTAATTAATATTTTTATTTTATTAATTTAATTTCATTTAATTGTCAAACTGTTCTTCCTATGAGTTTTGCTCTCTTTTTTTTTTTCTGATGCTCCTCTCCATCCCACCAGGAGGAGTGAGCAAGTGGCTGCATGGTGCTTAGTAGCCAGCTGGGGTTAAGCCGTGGCACACAACTAATGTGTAATATACCCATTATTAAAATCACAGTTTAATAAAATTAAATCACAGCAACATCCTCAAAATAACTAAGGATACACTTCAGATCAGGCCTGTTGTCCCTTGGCCCAGTGACTTCCAAATATGGTACATTTTTAATCTTTTTGGTGATGATGATGTAGGGTACAGTTCCTGACAACTGCCTCAGATAAATGCAGCACCTGCCCTTCTGATTCTCTGAGTTGTAGGTAGAAAGGAAGTCAGTACTTTTCACTTCAATTAAATACAGGCAACAAGACCTGGATGAAATTATTTACTAGCTTAAAATTGTGCCTGCACAGATCAGAGTCTGGGTTGTGCTCGCTCTTAAAAAATGAAACTTTGACTCTGTACTTCACATGGATCAAATACTGTATGGTGAGTACAGAAACCCACAGACAAAAGTCAAGAGAGAAACCCCCCAAACACCAACATTAGGTTTGTTTTTCTGTTAAGGATTCTATTCAGGTACAGCAAAATCAATACTCAGACTGTACACAGTGTACACAGTGTACTCAAGCTGTTCTGTCAGGATCTATACAAAAAAGAGAGACAGGATTTAAGGTGGGTGGATCTGACAGTTAGGTAGAGGTGAAACACACAGGCATGCATAGCCCCCACTTCCCATAACCACTGCACCTCCCAGAGCAGAGCTAGGGGACATGGAGCACGGCAGCGGCAGTGCCTGGCAGTGCCTGCTCACACAAGGGCTCAGCCCGTCAGTGCTGCAGAGGTAGCCCCTGGGGAGACACATCTCACCGCCCCTCCAAGAGGGAAAAATGCCATGACAGGTTTGCTGTGGCCAGGTGGGGACAGTCCAGCCTCTGCCCATCCACCCTGCACTACAGCATAGCAGAGAAAGGTGGAGAAGTATCAACCAAAGTGACAGTCACTGTGCACTTAGGGCAATCAGATTGCCCAATCTGCCTGGAATCTTCATAAATTAGATACTGGATCATTCAGCTACCTTGTAACACACCATGCTGTAGCTCAACTTGACCTCCCTTGATCTAATCTTCTGTGACATGGAATGACTAGGATCTGTGCTCTTTCCCTAGGTATGTAAAGAACCGAGCTAAAAAGCAAATAGTGAAAAAAAAATCTTCTTAACCCTTTCCCTGCTCCTGTTTTCTCCTCCCCAGTCTTTCAGAAGCCTGTCCTGCAGTAGTTCCTGAGATGCACCACACTGTGGCTGCTGTTAGGTCTCAGTGTGTGTCTTGATATGGCTGTGCTGAATTTCTAGTTAGTTGTACAGGTGAAATGGAGAAAAGGAAAGAGCAGTAACACACAATTGTTTCACAAAAAGAAACCTTTCAACAACTGACAAATTACTTAATCCACAGACTACTTAGACGACTAACTGAGCTGCCAACTGAAAAGGAAATGTATTTTCTGGGAAGTCTTTCAAATGCATCTATTCATTTGAAGTTTTCAATAATGGCGATATTGAAAAAGGTCTCCTCTGCGTGTGTCACTGCTACCAACTGCACTGCAGTGCTGCTCTCACAGCCCTTAACTGTGTGAGCAAGGCTGTGTTTCAGCATCACAGCAGTGCTGGTGTTAAAGCCCCTGGCTACCAATGATGCAGAGAACTCTGCTAGCAGAATTCCATTTGACCAGTTCAAATTGTTTCAAAAGCATTTGACAGGTAACTTTTGTCTCAGCATGCTTCATGCCACACGAGGAATCATCTGAAGCTGCATTCCAGCATCAGATCAGGTAACGTCCAGCACAAAGAACAGTCTAACTTCCACAAGGGGTGCTCTGTGAATATAATGGTAAATGTAATTTTACTCCTGTCTAAGCCAGATTAAGTTTACCTATCTTGGTGATCTGGAGCACAAGACTCCATTACTAATGGAGATGGGGACATTCATGTTCCTTAAAGAAATGGTGAGGTCCATTCTTCAGGGCATGTGATAACGCTTGTGCACACAGCTGAACTCTGCCTGCTGCCTGTGGACAGTGGCCCCAACCACTTTTCTTACTGGAAACCACCATACCTTGCACAGGATGCTCTGAGAAGAGTACTGCAATGCAGTCTGGAAGAGAGTGAGGTGGCATGGGATAAATTGTCTGAGAAAGCGTGCCAGCAGCTGACCTGGGTGGATATTCACATGCCAGCTTTCAACTCAGTACCATAGCTCTGTTTGGTTTGCTAATGAAAATGCAGCCAGAGACACCTATGTCAAGAACATCATCATGGCCACAATATCCCTGGAAGCTCACAAGACATGGTGTCTGTCTCTGAGAATTGTGACCACAACAACAATTAGGATTTGTCTTTTTGCACCTTATTTGTAAAAGAATAATAATAATTTACATCTTACGTGATGAAGGCAGTGCGCATTTTACTTCTGGCATGAGGTTTGGGTAATTTTCCTACGCTAACACATCAGTTTTCTTCAGGCAGCTCAGTGCTTTTAGAGAGCACCCTCTATCTTCAAAACGGCTTTTTAATGTCTTCCAGTCAGGACTGAAAATATCACACAAGTCACAGAACAATCATCAAATTCTCGTTAGCACCACAAGTGGCAGGAGAAGCTGGTTTTATGAGGAAGCAGTTACTGAGACCTTAGGATTCCTGTGGTGGTAGGTTGTTTTTTTTTGCCTGAGAAAATAGCCTCCTAGTAAGGCCACGCAGCATCCAGAAAGACCTCCCAGTGGTTCCATGAACTACTCTATGTCCCATCTATATAATAAGGGAACTAATAATTCCATAATTTGGAATGGCCACTGTGAGGATACTTTCTGCTCTTGCCAAACACCAGTTATTTCTCAGTGAAATGGAAGCCACTGAGCTCAGTTTGGCAGTAATTCATAGAATCAGTTAGGGACCACAAGGATCATCTAGTTCCAACCCCCCTGCCATGGGCAGGGACACCTCACACTAGATCAGGCTTGCCAGAGCCTCATCCAGCCTGGCCTTAAACACCTCCAGGGATGGGATCTCAACCACCTCCCTGGACAACCCATTCCAGGCTCTCACCACTCTCATGGTGAAGAACTTCTTCCTCATGTCCAGCCTGAATCTCCCCACTTCCAGCTTTATTCCATTCCCCCTAGTCCTATCACTACCTGATAGCCTAAAAAGTCCCTCCCCAGCTTTCTTGTAGGCCCCCTTCAGATATTGAAAGGCCACAATAAGGTCACCTCGGAGCCTTCTCTTCTCCAGACTGAACAGCCCCAACTCTTCAGTCTCTCCTCATAGGAGAGGTGCTCCAGCCCTCTGATCATCCTGGTGGCCCTCCTCTGGACACGTTCCAGCATGTCCATATACCTCTTGTAATAGGGGCTCCAGAATTGGATGCAGTACTCCAGGTGGGGTCTCACCAGAGCTGAGTAGAGGGGGACAATCACCTCCCTTGACCTGCTGGCCACACTTCTCTTGATGCAGCCCAGGATCTGGTTGGCTTTCTGGGCTGCAAGTGCACACTGACAGCTCATGTTGAGCTTCTCATCCACCAGCAACCCCAAGTCCCTCTCCTCAGGGCTGCTTTCTAGCCAGTCACTGCCCAGCCTGTATTTGTGCTTGGGATTGCCTTGACCCAGATGCAGGACCCTGCACTTGGTCTTGTTGAACCTCATGAGGATGGCTTGTGCTCAGCTCTGCAGCCTGTCCAGGTCCCTCTGGATGGATCCCTTCCCTCCAGCCTGTCTGCTGCACCACACAGCTTGGTGTCATCAGCGAACTTGCTGAGGGTGCACTCAATGCCTCTGTCCATGTCACCGACAAAGACGTTGAACAAGCCTGGTCCCAAGACTGAGCGCTGAGGGATTCTGCTTGTCACTGGCCTCCACTGGGACATGGAACCATTGACAGCCACTCTTTGGGTGCAGCCATCAAGCCAGTTCTTTATCCATCTCGTGGTCCAATTCAGTACAATATAATGGCCTATGTTATACGCAAAGGTTGGCTGGAGTCTCTGCTGATGTCCTATGTTGTTTAACACCATCTATCTACAGATCAACAATGCCCTTTTTTTTTTGTTTGTTTTTTTGAGCAATTTTGAGGTGTTCTGAAACTGTCAGAGCTGAAAATTAAAATCAAACTATCTAAACAATTACTAGTTTTTACTGCATTAAGAAAACTTCCTAATTTTTACATGACCTTCCAGAATATTGTCCCATGCAACACAGAAAGCAAGGACAAAGAAAACTTTTTTTAAAAGATTTTTTAGCTAAATCAGAATTGTTTAAGTCTCTAAAGATGGGACAGTATTTGCAGTTCTTATGTGTACCTTCACACAGAAAGCCATTTTTCACCCAGTTAAACTTCTCTGCAAATACTTTTTAACTTCCACAGCCATTGTCTTTTGCAGCACAGATTAAGTGCAATTATTGTCAATGATGTAAGTAATAATTCAATTGCATTTTTTATACCAATTTATATAGCAAGAGAAAAACCGTAACTCCTAATATTTAAGCAGTCTTGGTGAAGAGACATAAACAGATATTTTTGGTGGTTGAAATGGGTTGGTGTATGCTAATATGCCATATGATATTGCAGAGAGATGCACCATCACTTCCCAGACTACTGGAATCTTTTTTCCCTATATTACTGTCCCTATGTTTGGCAATGCACAAATACAATCTCATTTTTTGACTAATACACATTTCACAACAGTATCTGAACAACCAAGTTTCTCTGCTTTTGATCATATTTTACTGGAAAGCATCCTCAGTAACATTATTGATCCATAGATCAGCTGCAAGGATCCAAATACCAATTGCCTGCTCTGATCAGCACAACCTTTCTCAGTAAACAGCTGCACTGTCTAAACCTGGCTGTACCCTGGTGACTGTGTCCAAGCCCAAACTTTGAATGTACCTTCAGAGAATCCAAGCATCTTTGAAAAATCTGTGCTTCTTATTCCCTGCATAATAATTTCCACACTTGTGTTTCCTATAGTTAAACAGCAATGCTTATCTGAGTCCCAACTAGACTCCAGAGCAGATAACATCAAGCTCCATGAACTTCCCCACTCCTAAAAATAGAAAATGAACAACAACAACAAAAATCAAATCTCTGAGGTTATGAAATGACATCATTCTTCCTTCCCTCTCCTGGCTGTAGATTTGTAAGCACCCATGTTTTTGTTTTCATAGCTTTCTGAAACAATTTTCTTTCTCCAAATGTATTTCAACACACAGTCCCATGTGTCTACTATCCCTTCCCCTTCTGATACTTGGTTCAGCAGATGGTGCAAATGAACTGTCATATACTGTATTTGCTTAATCCTGTGCTCCTTTGAATTGCTGTTTTGAGACTAATGCAGCTACTTCATTATTGAGAATTGTCTGCATTATGTCCTTGCCTATGTTGCTTGATTTATCTTCTTCTTCCCGAGTGGGTTCATTCTGGAAACTGATGATGAAGAATCATACAGCTTAGTTAGCTTCACTGAAAGGAGGCAACCCTTGCTAAGACATTTACCTGAAGTCTATGAGATGAAACAAGGCATAAAGCACAGAGCTAGAGATTTCAAATCATTAAAAATATTATGTGATTGAATGGGAAAAGTATGAGATCATTATGGCACGAGCCAACTGATGAATACAGGAGGATAAATTAGTCTGCAGACATCATTGACCAGCAAGCTTTAGCAGGAACATGCTCTTCCAGGCTCCTGGCTTTTAAGCTTCTAACTAGAATCATAGAATCACAGCTTCTAACTAGTTCTTAGACTGCAGAAGAACCCTAGTCTTAGTGTTCTAGGAAGCAATACAGCATGTGCACCATGAGCTGAACATTCAGAATGTGGAGAACATGAAAAACGATAACAATATTTTTATATTCACTCGATATGCCCCAGTTTCTCCAATCCTTCAGCAACCTGTGGCTAACTGGAGAAATGAGTTAAACTCTTCTCTTGTGGAGAAACAAGACAACTGCAAGTATTTGTACCCAACCTGCGACTGAATGACCTATCAGATGCTGAATAAGCTGCTGCTTGGGAAAAAATCTTGTTTCAGAGACATTAATATTAGTTGATTGCCTTCTCTCCCTACCCTCTCCCCCTCCCCCAGAAAGCAAGGCCAGAAGAAGTCACATGGCAGCTTTAGGAAAAGACATGATCTAAAGGACACTACAGTAAGGCTGCTGTTTCTTGGGTGGCAATGCCAGCTTAAGCAGTGCCATGGTGTCCCCACTGCTGTGCAAACACAGCCATTTGTGATTGTACAGCAAAGCAGATGGGGGAACAGATCTGTCCAAAAAATAACCTAGGGAATAGGCAGCATGTGGGCAGAAATGTGTGGCTGGAACTGGCGATGTGGGACAAATGCTGCTTAAGGAACTAGCTCAGCCAGCCAATCTATGTGTGGGTTTCTAAAAGCAACTGAAGAAGATTTTCTGCTTGGTGATAGACAAAGGCATTTTTAGGACTCTTTTCTGAGCCAGCTCCTTGCTGGCTTGTTTATCGAGACCTATGTTACTTTAGCTCTAATTGCTGCTGATCATGTCAGCTTCACAGAAAGGGTCACTCTGGAGCACATACTGATGGTGCTGTGGAGGCTTGTGACTCTCAGGTCCAGATTCAGAAGAGCTCTTGGGAATCATGCTTACTCCTCTATGGCTGGGCTGCAAAGTAAGATGACATAACAGCTGGGGACCAAATCTCTTTGGCCAGAAGCCAGGATAGATGACAACAGAAAAAAGTGCATTTAGTTCTATATTGCGTTTAGATGCCTTTCTAGCTGCATACGACTCTCCTAGTTTTCCCAGCAGCAAAGTATGATGAAAAGGAGAAAGTGGTTTTAGAATAATCATTTTCCTGATGGAATTCCAAAGAAGTCATTGATCTGTCAGGCTATGCTAAAGCAGTTTTTTGATTCTTATTGTGACAGAAGCTGCCCCTTGATCCCGGCAGAGCAGTGGCATTGGGAATTCTCCTTCATCCTGGGTTTGGCATTACAGTACCATGTAAAGTGTTAGGGACATGTAAACAGACCATGGCTGTTCGGCCATCTAAGATTCAAGAGACCATGTCAAAGTATTCCCTGAGTCTTGATACTCCACCGCTTCATATTCTATCTGGTCCAGAGTTTAGCACACCTCTGGGTTCACACCAGGAGGAAGAGATGCTGCACCTGGGCACAGAGAAAGTTAAATCTTTACTTTTCATGATGATTGTTTGCAAGCCTCAGGCCTCACCTATACTTATTTGGTTCATGCCAAGACAGAGTGGTCATGGGAAGAACAAGGGCACAGCTGAGGGTGCACAAGCTTCTATCCTATTCACTGCATCCGCACTGAGGAGGATCAAACCCCTACACCAACACCTTCCAGGCCTGACCATGTCAAAAGATCATTTGGAGGGAGATTCCTGGAACCTTTTCTCCTGAAGAAAGGTCATCTAGTGTCTGGCTGCCAAGGTAGGCAGCACTCAGTGAGCTCTCAGCTCTCTTGAGTAATGGGGCAGCAGACAGGACCAAAGCATGCTGCTTCACTGTGTCAGCACAGCAGAGCTCTTAGCCAGGAAGGCTACTGTGTGTTTGTTATGAGATGTGTAAGAGGGCTAAATCAAACATTCAGGAAAGAATTTCATCACATATGCTCCCTACAATTTTATGTGGGGAGATCAAACAATGCTCTCTGTAGCTTACAGAAATAATAAAAAAAAAACCCAAAAACAGAGAGAGACTGTCCCAGTCTCTAGATAAACTTTGAACCAGCTAACAGTGTAGCAGTAAATAGAAGGGTTTTTTTTTTTGTTTTGTTTTGTTTTGTTTTTCCTTTTTTATTGACTATAAAATAGCCTAGGGTCACCAATAAGCAAAATACAGGCTCAAAAGACCAACTCCTTGTGCAGGCTTGAAACAAAAGTTAAAATTATATCAAATCAACAATAACTCATTCCCATGGTGTTCCACCTGCCCTCATTAGGTTATACAGAACAAATGTCAGAGATAACATTCAGGAAAAAGGTGTTCTTCTGATAAGGAACATAGCTTTGTAGCAGTTCCTCTGGGGGGAAATAAATAGTCTTCCTTCCCTCCTTTTAAAACCACACCAGCTGATCTATTGCTAGATTTGTGCAAAGTTTCACACAACAAGGTCCTTAAACTACTGTTACACTTCATTTTTGTCTTGGTAAAATCACGTCATAGGGTCCCAAGATGACTTTCTCACAGTGATTTCCAGATAAGAATTGCAGTTACATGCACAAATATATTTTTTTTCCTAATTGCTAGGACTCCAAACTCTTGCTTGGAGTTTGGAAGTCAAGCTGTGTTCCTTGGGTCTGATGTATCAGCCCAATAAAGCCCTGCACACAGCACTTAACAACTCTGATGTAAAGTGCAACTCAGAAAGGAGGAACCCCTCTGATCTTTGCAAAATGCACGACTTTGCAGCACTGACAAAAGAAATCAAAGAGCAAATTCTTTACTCAGACAGGCACACAATATCCAGAGATGTTCAGGAAGGAGTTGGCTTTTTTTTTTATTATTATTTTTATTTTAGCCCCATTTTGTGCATCCAGATGCACACTTTTTGTGGAATTCAGGAGCTGTCCTCACATCCTGGAGCATGTTTTGTTATGCACCAGTTGGACACTTTGATGTTTGGCTGTTACATGCCTGCCTTCAGCCTAGGCAGCTGGCCTCTTCCAGAAGCAAGTGAAGGTACTTCTGTCACTATGGGAGAGGAGTAAAAAGGGACTGCCACCTGTCCTTCTAGCTAACAGAGCAAGCTGTAATTACAAACTGCGATCCCAGTATGCAGGAGAACAGTAGTGTCATTTTCCTGTGACAGAAAAGAGTACACACCACCGTGAGTTTCTGTTAATGCAGAATAAAATGAAGGAACTCATAGCAATGTTTTCAGGCAAAAAACTAAGAGAACTGCTCTTCCAGCTCGAGTTGATCTGTGACCATGGTTGTATCACTAAATACACCATCAGGAAAAAAAAGATCCAAAGTCACCTGCATTTAGCATTCATTTCCAAGAGTATGAGCCATAAAAGCCCTGCTGAGGCACCTCTGTTTGCACTGACCTTGGCTGAGGTGAGCCTAGCCCAAACTAAAATACTGACCTATATGTAAAGATTTCTAGGCAGCAGTTGTGGAATACCAGAAAAACATACTTTAGCAAATATACTAAAATGAACTTCCCCCTCCCCTTCATAATTATTTCTATTTTCTAATAGCTGCAAGAGCCAGCAGGCAATGCATTTTCTTGCACTTTTTGGATGGCCGAAGTCATCTAGTTTGCCTGATGCTACACAACCTATTCAAGGTGTTCAATAGTGATAACCAGACACAGATGTGCTCCCTGGACTTTCCCACTGCCTCAGCAACATGCTGCCTAAAATGGCCAACTAACATAGGGCGTTCCTTCCAACTAAAACTGAGGCTAACAGAGGACTTTATATCTATATTAAAATACCTAGACGATAAGGAAAGCCCAAAAAGTCAGGCTGGGGTCAGAGTGGCTGGAGAGCAGCCAGGCAGAAAGGGACCTGGTGGTACTGGTTGACAGCCGCCTGAACATGAGCCAGCAGTGTGCCCAGGTGGCCAAGAGAGCCAATGGCATCCTGGCCTGCATCAGGCATAGTGTGGCCAGCAGGAGCAGGGAGGTCATTGTACCCCTGTACACAGCACTGGTTAGGCCACACCTTGAGTACTGTGTCCAGTTCTGGGCCCCTCAGTTTAGGAAAGATGTTGAATTGCTGGAGCATGTGCAGAGAAGGGCAACGAGGCTGGGGAGAGGCCTTGAGCACAAGCCCTATGAGGAGAGGCTGAGGGAGCTGGGACTGTTTAGCCTGAAGAAGAGGAGGCTCAGGGGTGACCTCATTGCTGCCTACAACTACCTGAAGGGAGGTTGTAGCCAGGAGGGGGTTGGTCTCTTTTCCCAAGCAACCAGCACCAGAACAAGAGGACACAGTCTCAAGATGCGCCAGGGGAGGTTTAGGCTGGAGGTGAGGAGAAAGTTCTTCACAGAGAGAGTGGTTGGCCATTGGAATGGGCTGCCCAGGGAGGTGGTGGAGTCACCATCCCTGGAGGTGTTCAAGAGGGGATTGGACGTGGCACTTGGTGCCATGGTTTAGATAGTCATGAGGTTTAGGGTGACAGGTTGGACTCAATGATCTTTGAGGTCTCTTCCAGCCTTCTTGATTCTATGATTCTATGAAATGAATCCTTTCCGGATTTCATTCAATTTTTTTTTGAGTTCTCTCAAGCAGGAGGTTGAACTGTTCACCACCAAAGATGTCTTCTACACATTCACAGTTTCTGTGGTATTCTATAGATTCGTACAGCCTTATTTATTAAAACTAAGAGCTGAGTGCTATTAAATGCATGTTTCTGACAGCCTCTGCAGGGATGAATAAAGTAGCTAATGGGAAGAAAAACTGCTCATGTTGCCTTATTCCCAAGGCACAGATCATCTTTAAGATAGATTGTGATGACAAATGGTTGTTTTCACCTTTATATACATTACCTTCCATCATTACATGGACAGATAAATAGCTTTTTGGACTGTATCCATAACTAGCCTCAGACACTGTGTTCAAGAACTTCATTCCAGCCTTACCAGTGGGAGGCTGAGCAATTGTAAACTGTGTATGTTGAGAAAACATTCATTTATGCACCTAAAAGAGATGAGTGCAAACGAAATTTAAGCAGTTCATTTATGCACCTAAAAGAGATGAGTGCAAACGAAATTTAAGCAGCTCACCTTTTAAAATCCTTATCAAAGCAATATTGAAGAATATCAAATGCATCTGCTATTCATCTAAGGTTTTTCCCTCTGTTTTGACCTGATTTTTTTTTATTACTCAGTAAAATTCCACTGAAACTAACAACCCTCTTACAGTTGATATCCTCTGAAGTTCTTTCTAATCTAATTTTTGTCCAGAAAGAAAATACAAAAGAACAAAATTTTGAGCAATGAAATCAAACACTAGAAGTTAAAAATGTAAGCTCCCTTTAGGTTTGTGTGAGAACATAAACTAGAGGCAAAAGCTGCCATGATACATCCATCTCAAGAAGTATTAAGCAGCCACAACTTCCATTTGAAAAAAGAAGTTGTAAAGGACCAATAACCTTCATAACAGGTACCAAAAAAGGCTGCTTTCTCCTTTAATTTCATTGAAAGGAAAGAGAGAGGGAAAAGCCTAAGATATCACTCCAAACAATCAGCATTTACAAAGTATTTTGTGTTATATTCTGACCCTTCCTATGATTTCTCTGGTTTTCAGTCCCCCTCAAGGAAATGTTCTTTAGCAGAATTTGGTGCAAGAAATGTGGGAACAAAGCGTAAGCAGAGAATTGAGAGTATCTTCACAGGCAGCATCCTTCTTGAGTCCCCTGGGGGGCTACACTGCTTTGGCTTATGTGGGTAGATTTTGTTTCTGCTGCTTTTTCTCTTGCCTTTTTTACTCCTAGTCCCTGCTGCAGTAGTCAGTGGAAAAGGAAAAAGAAGCTTTTGTGGTCTTTTTTTTTTTTCTTTTTCACTCTAGAAGGGAGGCAGCCCTTTCCCTCTAAGATGGGCTTGCAGTCAGAAGAGTCTTGAGCAGCGCAAGGCTGATCCTTTTGGTCTGAGCAGATCAGGGCTGATTGGCGGAGGCCCAGGAGCAACCCTTGGAGGTCAGAATATGGCACTGTACACATGTCCTCTGCTGCTGTGAAGTTCACTGATCAATCTGATAGTGTTCATACCTCATGTTTCTAAAGGTAATGGCAAATAAAACTACCAGAGGAGAAGCTTTGCACTCCCTTACATCACCCTGGAGGGAGGCCACTGCTTTCTGAGGTGTGATTGCAGTTTGCATACTTGTGTAATAGAAAGCAGAACTTTTTCTTACCATTTATTATAGCAACAGGAAGCTTACTTCAGGTAGCAAAATGGCCTGCAGTGGAAATCAAAATATGAAAATAAGACTATAAGAACCAATCTATTCCTACAATAAACTAGAAAGAATTTGAAGAAGCTGAGAATTAAAGAGACCAGATGGTCTTCAAGATACAATTAGCCACCAAGAACGTGCACAAAAGAAAGAAAAATTGTTGTGAATACGATTTTGGTGATAACATCGAAAGACTCCAAGAATATGCATTTTGTTCTGAAGCATTTTCCTTACTGCATGCTCTCTTCCTTACTGCATTTATTTTCATGAAATTAATTATTTTTTTAAAATTACATTGATCAGGGGCACTTGGCATTAGAATATATGACATTGTCTCCTTTGTATGAGTGAATATCTCATCTCACACACCGGGAAAGGAAATCAGTAAGGCATCCGAAGATACACTGCAATGCCACCATGATGTCTGGGGAGTTCTAAAAGAGACACTTGCTATTAACAACTATAATACTTCAAATGACACCATAGCTGTCATACATCTTGTCAAAAGCTAATCAGTGGAGAGGTCCAGCATAGTATTTAGAAGACTGAAACTTTTTTTCCTTCCTTTGCATATCACTATCAGATTATTCCATTTTATACTTCATTGCTTTGGCTGGAAAGTCTCGAGAAAGAAACCTCTGGGATGTGCATTACACTGTGGTGTACAGAGTGGTAATCTTGATGAAGCTGGTGCAACAAAGCCCCAGATTGAGACAAGGTCTGCTCTGGAAGAACACTATGATCTCTGCCTCACCAACACCATTTTGCTTAGACAGTACCTGTGTTTTCCTAGGAGGTTTTGATCCAGCATGGCTGGCTCCAATCCTACTTTATAAATGTGATGCTCTGAAATCTGGGCTAGGGAATGCAGTTGTGGGCTTTTTTTCCCCCATGTGCCTCATACTTTCTTTATGTAAAATCATCTTATCTTGGGTAGAAATGGTGCACAGTTCTTTAATTAAATCAGCTCTAAGTTTTGCCTGAATGATTAATAAAATGAGAAAATTGCCTCTCACTATGATAGCACTCTTCTTTTGTACTCCTTCATTCTTTTCTATTCCTAAACCCTTTCTTCAAATCAGATCCCTGAGTCAATATTTGTTCCTTTGGGCTCACCTAGGAACTATAATCTGTGGCTAAATCAAGTTAATTTTCTTTTGTCACAAAACTCCAAAACAAAACAACATTAAAAAATGCAATAAAAAGAACCATTTGTTGTTGTTGCTCATGAAGCATGGCATTTTCATGGCTAAAATTGCCCAAGGGAATGGAGAAATTAATTTCAATAAATTGGATTCTATGGATATAAAAGACTCGAAGAAATGAAAAACTATGAGATGACATTTGGATCAAAGGACATATACCCATGGATGTTGAACTGGATCTTTGATTAACAAACTGCCTTATCATGAAGTAAGAGTGAGGCAGCAACACCAACTAGAAAAGGTAACAAAGAAGTGATTTGGGTAAGGAGGAAGGTTCAGTTTTCTAGCTGTGCAGAATACAGTACCAGAAATTACATAATCCAGATGGCAACTTGTGCTATTATTTTGATAATAAGTCTTCTGCTCTACTCGGCTTATCAACCTCATCAGCAACTCTATTCATAGACATTCTCCACATGACATCCTGTGGGACAACCCAAGACAAGGTGAACATAAAATCATGGGCTTCTGTTTGGCATCCTCCAGACAGACAAGGAGAAAGACAAGAACTTTTCTGGGACATTCTAGAAACAAGATCAAATTCAAGAGCTCAAATCAAACCTCCAACATACATAGACAGGGAAAAGCCAAATTTGATCTTGAGGAGCATCAAAGAAGAGATCCCTCCAGGAGAGATGGGCAAGCTGCAATGCCACTTTACCTAACACAAGAGTGGCAAACAAAGGGGAAGGCACAAGCAGGGTAACCAGCAAGGTTAGCTGCATGTAGATAATGACACAAAAGGTTGTATGGCCTGGTTGCTTGTGATATCACAACGAGCAGATTCATGAAATAGGCTTTGTGACGATTAAAAACATGAGGTAAGGGGGCTAGAGGATTCACTTTCCAAATACAGAGCAGACCACAGAGCTTCCATAAGCTTTCCATAACAAATACTTCAAGTTCTATAATAACTGCTTCCAAGACAAAGATCTGAACCACCAGCTTTGCATTGAAGCCTATTTCTTGGCCTTTTCCAAGCACCCACCCCTCCCTGCGTAACAATTTGCACCAAACACCCATGGATATTCAATATTAAATGACTAATTAAAATTTTTGCTGTTTTCATTGCTTTGAACAAAAAGCTGGTTTTGGTGTTTTCAGGTCTTCATACAAATTGTACCTCTGCAGCTCTCATTCCTAAACTTAATTAATAGCTATTATTATTTATGACTGCACTGCATATTAGTCCAAGCTTTAATTTGGCCTTCTAAAAAGACAGCCTGTGGCTGTGTTCTTGGATTTTTTCTTAACCTTTTTTCTTTTCTGAAACAACATTATGAGTTCAAATCTTGCGGCATATTTTTATGTGGCCAGTGCTTTGTCTTTGCCTCTCTTCCTTCTCCCTTTTACCCTTGTGACTTCTTTATTTTTAAACTGCTCTAACTTAACTTCATTCTGATTCCTTACTCATGGATGCTTCAAGGACTCACATCACTGATTATCATCCTTCCATTCTCATTAGTCCAGACCTTAATTTTATTTCAAAGGTCATATGGTCTGTATGTGCAGTAGGCCTGGTAGCTGGCCTGTGTGCATGCTCAGTGTATCTTTCTCCTTAACTGATACTCAGATCCTCGTAGTGCCTCTGAAATTACTATCTCCAGAAATCAAAGTTGCCATTTCTGCTAAAATCCTAGTATGTTCCCTAACCACTTGCACTCTGTTCTCCCATCTTTCTCTGACTTCTGAAATTCCTGCTATCCACAGACACTAAAATCTGTTTCTGAGCCATGAGAATCAGAAATGGTCACTGCTCACTGCACTTTTTTAAAGTCTGATTTAAAATTCCCATCTGATTTTTTTTAAATGCTTTTGGGTTTGCTCCATATTTTACTCTTCATGTGCCACAATTTTTCTACCTATAAAACACTTCATTTGTTTTAATAAAATGCTTGGAGATCAATGGGCAAAGGGCACACTGCTATTATTAACAATGTGGATGCTATCTTTCCAACCCATGTCTGATCCAGAGATTGCTTCAGATTCCATCTTCTCTTCAGAAGATTTCTATGCTGGTGCTTCATTTTCTACCTGTCCTGTCTTCTGCAAATCTCCCATCCCTATTCCTTTGTCCCACTCAATTTATCCTGACTGCTTCTTTTAAAAATATTCCTGTGTTGTTTTCTCTAATCTTTCCTGCGTATGATGGAAGAATAACTTTTGATACAACTATTCTGTGGTGGTGTGTCTTTAGCTAAAAAGCTAAAAGCTAACATCTGACTGTATGAGATGTTGCAAAGAATAAATTTCTTCATTTATTATTCTGAAAGTAACATATAACACTGTCTATAAAGGATTAGATGCAGAAAAAAAGAGGAACAGAAACCACTGTGATCATTACTAAAATAAATGCTAAGAAATTACATTACCAGAAAACCTTGGCAGAACCAGCTAATTAGAGTTGGCACAGATAGATTGCAGATAGTCAGCTATAGCCATGAATCCTTCTGTAAGAAACCTCTGATTTTGACTGCATTTTCTTGGGAAGAGCTGCTCCAAGCCAAATTGGTTTAGGTTGAAAAAATCCATTTTTTATAGGAATGAAGTCTAAAAAGTGTTGTGTCTGCTTTCAGCACCTCCAGCTTGAGGAGCTTTAAAATTTTGTCAGCTTTCATCAAAATCCTCCAGATTGATTAAATGATCCAAACCCCTTCCTCTGAGTACTTGTGAAGCCTTACTAGAACTTCTTTTTCATATCCATTAGGATACAGCATCTCACTATATGATCACATACTCTGGTTCCCTAGCACACCCATTCAGTTCACAGCACAAAGTAAGTGAGGTTGCTGTGTGTAGGACTTCATTTGTATCTCCTGAAAACATGGAAACATGGCAGAAGAATGAAGCAGGGAGCTGCGGAACAAGAAAGGGAGAGCATAGAGTACCCCAATGCTGCTATAATAAACTACCCCTGCCCTCATGCTCTACTGTGGTGCTAAGTCATGGAAAAAGCTTTTTCACAAGTGTGTTCCCAGAAATACCATCTGCTCCTTTCCCAACTCGAGAGCTAGCCTGAGACAGACTGTATGCAAGAGCAATGGTTTTGTAATTGGTACCAAGGCATGAGATGAAATTCCAAGTGCTCTGTAAAACCAGAATGGCCACCACTCAGCACACCCTGGTGCTCATCTGTGTGCCTCCATGCCACATATGAGGACTGGGAATAACAGTGCTGGAATGCAACCATCAATGTGCAGTGAGATACTAGAATGATGCTGCAGAAAAGCCTGCAAGAAACTGAGTAGCAGCAAAGTGCTTTCTGCTGAGTGTGGGCTAATCATCCGGTGCACTGCCTGCACTGGGGAGTCTGTGGGAAACACACTGCATGGTGAGGCAGTTAGAATGTACACAAGCAAACTCACAAAGGGAAATGGATTCATGTTGTATGAGCGACTATAATTATGGCATTTCTCTTCCCTGAGAGCATGGTCTTGCACCCTTGCAGCACTTGCACATAATCTTTCTTCTTCTTTAATGATGATACCCAAACAGCTGTAAAATATGGTCCAGATATCTGCCACAGACTCCTGCATATTAGGAGCAAAATAGCTCCCAAGTGATTTGAGTTCATATCCCTTGCATCCCTGCACATCAAAGGAAGCTGTTGCATGCCTGTTTGGCATGTGCAAAAGAATATTTTGCATACACTATGAGTATACATCAAAATGACTTTTGAATACAACGTAAGCACTGCATTTAGAAAACTGTCCCATTAAATAATGCATGTTATCCTCCTAGCAGAAGGAAGCCAAAAATATCTAGTGAGGAACTAAATAAGTGAATGTGGGGATTCAGAAAATATTGTTCTCTGTGCTGCAATAGGGACACTTCATTATTGTTTTACAGGGAAAACAGGCAAACAGGATAATTTGCAGCTGAGATATGCCTCGGTTAAAACAGCCACACAGGATGTAATGGGAAACAGGAGTGTGCAGTCCCTTGCCTAGATTCCTCTCCTGACAGAGCAAGAGGGATCTGCCATGTTAACTCTCCCTTTGCAAAGAGCAGATGCAAGTTCAGCTCCATTAACACCAACAAACTGGCACCAGAGCAGATCACAGTGTGGGAGGATGCAATAGCTACACCTGGAGAAGAGCTCACTCCCAACTTGCAACTCAGCCAGTGCAAGAGGGCAGAGACATTCTGCAAAGCAGCTGGGCAGGAAACAGCTCTATTTCAGGCCAGGCAGTCCTGCCTAACAGGGGCTGGCTTTTTCCTAATGCCAGAGACTTTGAGAGGAGAAATAATTTTATAGAAGACAGCAAGAAACATTTGAGCTCCAAATGGTGCTGTCAGTATAAAGCTACTGGTTTTAGAGTGCATTCAAATCTGTTACACATTGAAGAGCTAAACAAAATAGCTGAGCAACTGTAAAATTACATAGAAAAAAAAAGGTAATGTGTGGGAACTAAATTATTGCAGCATGGTGGAAACTGTTCTCTTGAGTGTTACCTCCATCTTCAAATTCTGCACAGGATTCCTGTTCATTCCTGGGTCATACTGACTGAGACTAAGATATAGGTCTTGGCCCTATTATCTGATAGTTCATAATATCTACTACTTGATGACTTGACAAGAAATTACATTTCCAAATGCTTGATATTAATTTAAAGCCTACAAGGTTTTGCTCATTACTTTTGAGACAGCTTATTCAACTCCTAGTCAGCAGCTACAGCAAAGTATGCTGACCCCATTGATGAGGTAATCAATTATGCTGGAACACAACAAACTGGTAACTAGAAAGAAAGGAAGCCTATGGTTTTATACAGAGCCAGAGAAAACAGAGAGAAAGCACTTGGCAAATGACTCAGGACAAAACATTTCATTTCCAGGTTCCAAGAGGATGCATTTTAAATTTGTATTAAATATGATTTACAAAATCAATGTTGTTCTGTGCTGGACAGCTTTGCTGGGAGTGAATGAAGACAAACCAGGGCATGCATCCAAAGCTGTGGCTCTCCAAGCATGTGGCTCTCCGGAATGGAGGCTTGCGTGCCAGCAACTACAATTATCTCAACTAGCAATGATTTAGCATTCTGCTGTGTCTAGAGTGTGAAAAACACAGGCTACACCTTAGATCACAACCATTTGAAATCCAGGTTTAAATCCAGTCTTTAAGGGGGCTGCAGCACAGCTTGGTACTGTGTGCACGTTGAAGAATAAAAATTATTAATTTTGCCCATCAGTGAAGTTTTAACTTACGACTGTCACAAGCCTTTGCTGTGTGCAGCAGAGGAAAAAAAAATATTTTAAAAAATTATGATTAGTTTCAAATCCTTACTCAAAATCATGGCACAGTGTAATTACTAAACACTGAGATGACTAAAAAATCTTCAGAAAATGCTGACTTAAAAAAAACAACCACAAAATAAACCACCTTAAACCAAAGTGCATCTGCCTTTTTTTTTTTTTACTGCATGATTTTACAATCCTGAGTTCAGAAAAGATTTTCATGTTGAAATTAACAGAAGAAAGTCATTGGGACAGAAGTGAATTAAAATGAAATACGTTCTGTAATATGAGCTCCTGTGATGAGCGGAATATCAGAAAAAAAAAAAAAGCAGAATGATCAATTCCTTGTGATGAGAGAGGCAAAGACTGGCTTGGGGGAAAAAAAAAATATTTCCTTTTGGAATCACCACAGCGGGAACTAGAGGAAGCCTTGCACCCAGAGACCCACTGTTGCCTGTTAAGCTAACAAAACTAGTCTGGAAGAAGGAAAAAAAGCAAGACTTCATCTTATTATCCCCTTCCACTTAACTTCTCATGTCCCTAGTGCTTACCTTGATCTCAGTTTTCTTTTTCTAAGGAATTTTTTCTCCCTCCCCCTACCTTTTCTTGCCCTTTCTTTTTTTTTTTTTTCTGCTGATGGAGGGAGCAGTATGGGTTCCTGATTGCAGCTGTGTCCTGACAGAGACCCTGCCTTTCTCATTCGCAGTGTCACATTCAGCAGCTACAGAATACACCACAAACAACCCAGAAGCGGCTGGAGGCAGAGACAGTGCTGCAAATGCAGCATAGTCCTGCTAGCCTTGTGGAGGTTGGGTAATGAGTACTGTGGCTGGTGTAGGCCAGCCCAAGGGCTTCCCAGTGTGTCTGATCATGCCGAGGGTACCAAAGACCTCCAAAGCAGGGCAATGCCTTGTGCCACAGATAATTTGGAAAGAAAACACGGAAACATCTTACCAAAGCTAGGTGCTTGCTGCTTGATTTGCCACAAGGATGTAATGCAAAACTTGGTGTGACTGAGGAAGAATGGCCAGTGGGCATGTCTGCAGAACCTACTCTAGGATGCTTCACCCCAAGACAATGACAGTGTGGCTCTAGGGATGTTGCCAAAGCACAACAATCACTCTCTGTACCAAACTACAGATTAAACTAGCCACGAGAATACAACACACACAACACAGACATATTATTCTGGAATGTATACATGGGGAAATTCTAACACAACGTTTCACACCTCTGAGGTTTTACACCACATCCTTCTTCTCCAACAAACCTGCCCTGCACAGCTCAGGCTATAATTTGAACAGTAATTTCTATGCCAACACCACACAAGCACCAAACAGGAATGGCCATTGTACTGGCAGAGTAAGTACAACTACAGGCTGTCCATAAGCTGTGGGGAGACAGTGAGAGAGAGCTCATCACACATCTCAGTCCTGCACACTGTCCTCCCTGCAGTTCAAAACACTCTGTGGGTAGGACTCCATGCATAAGGAACATATGACAAGGGTCACAGACCCGAATGAAGTGCAGTTAAACTACAGACTGTTGGGGACAACTCTGCATCAGGCTGAAAATAACTGCATTTCCTACTGCTATTGTTATCTTTAAAAAGCATCTTCAATAACTACTCACACAATTAAAAGGAATGAAATCAAATGTGCTTGGCCAAGTTCGCTTGGTGTATCATTGAGCATTTTTGCATCACTTACTAATGGCATGGTGAAAAATTAAAAAATACCTGAATTTGAACTCCACAAACCCATATCTCATTGTATGCAGTATAAGCCCACACTGGGGAATACTTTCAAAAATAAAAATAAACTTCCAAATTTTGAATGTACTTTAAGGGTCAAAAAGCAATGGGAACAAATGCATTATTTAATCATAAAAAACACACTCTATTCAGAGCAGGGCTGAGGGGGAAGCTCAGGCTCCCAGAGGCAAGTGAAGTGAGGACTGCTTTGAGGGACTGCTGTAAACAGGGCTGGAGCTGAGATTTCACTCAGCCCTGGCTCTGCCTGGGAGAGGTGGGGAGGTCAAAGAACTGGAGAAGACAGGCAGTTTTTAATAAGAATGAGAATGAGCTGCCACGTTCCCAGGAACAGTGAAGCAGAGAGAAGAAACAGTGGGGAAATTCTTGCTTACAAAAAATGAAACCATTATTCAAAACTGAGAAGAAAGACTACTAAAAACAGGGGCTACTCACATATTGCTTCAGCTCCATGATTAAATTCTTACGCTTATTAATGGCACATTGTTACCAGCCATGTTTTTATTACAGTCTCTGTGTTTCTCCTTCACCCTCACTCAGGGTTAGGTCCATTTCTTACCTGACCAACAGAGGCTCTGCTCTCATTACCTTGACACAAAGCTAACAGCAACTTTAAAAAAATGCTCACAATAATCACTAGCTATAGTATGCTTACCCTGAGGTAGTTGAGGGTGAAGTTTGTCAGACCCATTCGAGTGATGTTTTTGGACAGCTGCTCCAGCACCTGAGGGTCTTGTGCCTAAACAAGAGTGGAAAAAAGAATTTCACTTTTCCTTTTTTGTCTATTTGTTTTTCTCTACATGCTTGGTCGAGTGCAGGAAGGTTCTCTGCAAAGAGGTGCCACTCCTGTGGTTGAATTATACATTGAGGCTAAATTTATGTAATAAGCTACAGAGTTCTGCTTGCCTAGGAAAATGTAAAACATTATGAAACTGGGGCAGAATAAAGACTGTTTTCCAGTGTCTTTCTTCTGTCCCTGCCCATTCACCTAGAAGTCCAGTCATCCACAGGAGTACAAGTGAGCAGGACCTCACCATAGAGGTCCCTGAAGAATCTCAGTTCACTTTGAGCCTTCCATTTGTTAGCTGGAAGTTCCAAGCATCTAAACAGATAAGGGTAGCAATAAAGAAGGCATTGCTTTCTCTTTAGGGATAAGATACTAAATAACAGAGAACTCATCAAGGCACCTTCAGAAGAGCTGAGCACATAAGCAGCATTAAGGACAGGCTGGAGAACCCTTCTGGTCTAAGTTCTTTTCCCAGAATTAAACAGGAAACACACAAGTACAGTCCTTCTCTGATCCCAGCCAGGAGCTGTGCCTGTCAGACCAGCCTCCTTTTTAAACTGAGATCAAGCTCATTACCACAATTAATACCTGCTGGTTGCTGGCTAACCTGCTTCCACTCTCTCTGAATTGCAGCAGTCCCCTACATAAATAATGTTGCTCATGGCCATCCTCATTGTCCCTTAATGGGATTCTGTGATCAATTCAGAAGATCAGCCCTCTGTAATAAAAGATAGCCCTGTGACAGAAATGGTGGGGAAGGTTTTCTAGATTATTTTCTTCAGGCTTGTAACAGCCTTTTCAGAAAAGTCTAGGGTTCCTCAGTTGTTTGAAATTCCTCATTAAGAAGATATCTAAGCAACTCAATACAGACACATATTTGGGGCTGAAACCACAGTCCTGCAGTTAATTTTGTATATGAAGCTCTACTCTTTGGAATGTTTCTACAGAGCAAGACCAAAAGCAGCCACAAGAATATGTCCTTTGTTTCTTTGCAGCGCTTTACCTTACAATGTTTTGACTTCAACTTGTAGAATATTTAATATTGTCATGTTCTGATGTGTGTGTTTTCATTCAATTACAAAAGAAGAGCCTTGACATGTGAAAAAAAGATGACAATCTGGATTAAAATGCTAAAGGCTTCTAAGTAAATACATGGTAATTACTTATTTTCTGGCTCACACAAGGGTTGCATTAGTTTGCTTCACCTCAAGACTAAATACAATTCATACCTACAATGATGAAAATTCACTGACTTCGGTGTAGTTCGTATTAATAAGAACAGATTTTGGGCCCAAATCATGCAGATGGGATTAAAGGGAAAACTATGTGCTAAAACAAAATGAAAACATAGCAACAGTGGCAATAATAGAGCACTGAGAAACAAGGGAGTGAGGAAAGAACTTGTAAATAGATGTAGTTGCAGGCAAAACAAAATATTTATAGTTAATTGCCTTGGGTGTGAAATTTGCTGGAGTTCTTCACAAATCTAATCTCATTTCTTTGCATTAGGTCAAGTGAAAAAAGGATTACTTACATGCATGGCTAGAATGCTGCGTGGGACTAATTCTCTGTACTGTCTAATAGTAAAGTGCCATGTTTTTATTCTCATGAGATCATCAAAAGTAAACTCCAAGATAAGACGTCCTTCTGTGCACACCTGGAACACACAAAATGCATGGAATAAATTCCCAGGGATTTTGTTTTCAGTGCTATTGTCTCCTTGATTAAACAATACTCAGAAATACAGAGAGGTATTCTATTCCTCACCTCTGCCAGATTAATTCTGTTTTGTTCCCTCGGGGAAGAAAAAGGGAATGTGGGAAAATGACTTCACAGGCCTAACCATGAGGACAGTAACTTATAACGTTATAGATTTTAGAGCGTTTTGCAAACATAGAAATCTTATTTATTGCATCAATTCTCTTTCCCCCCACTGCTAATTAATGACTGAGCCTCACATTGGTGGTGAGTGTGGTACAGCTTGACATCAAGTTTCTGAACTGGTCATTCCCAGCCTGGTTTACATTACACCTTCCTTACACCAGCTGGGCATGTAAACCTTCCCTTCATGTCCTGTTGGAGTATGCAGTGCCCTGAATGCCTGTGGCCAAATTTGATTTTTTTTCCTTTTTTTTTAAATTTCCCAAGCTTTCTTGATTTTTTTTGAGGCACTTTATCCCAAATTTTATCTTTCTTCTTATATACTTCTATTAATCTTCCCCCTTACAAGGAAAGACAGACCATCAGGCTGTATGAACTGTATTGCCATAGGAGGTTTGAGAGCCAGGGCAGCAGAGGAAAGGTTATGGGCATGGACAACAGAGCTGCTTCCACAGGAAATGTCTCACACAGCTGTGTCTTGTCTAAGAAGAGAGAGAAAATATGGAAGGAATAAATGCAGTAAGTGGGTACTAGCTGGAAATGAAATAGAAAATAAATTATGGAGGACTTTTAAACTGTTCACAACTTTTATGTAGGAAAACTGCTGTGGCT
The DNA here is from genome assembly GCF_027791375.1 of Indicator indicator. Classification (NCBI taxonomy): domain Eukaryota; kingdom Metazoa; phylum Chordata; class Aves; order Piciformes; family Indicatoridae; genus Indicator; species Indicator indicator. The sequence goes on along the minus strand of NC_072032.1, from coordinate 17,417,670 downwards.
GTGATCTTCCTTGAGCTGCAAAATACACACCCAGAATGGTACCTTGACTAGGGGTGCCGTGCAGTACTGCAAAGGATCCTGATCTGAAAATTAACTACTTCTGTTGTTGATTTATTTTTTTTTCCACATCAGATGATTAGACTTACAACTCCTCTTCGAAGTACACTTGCAAGTGCAGAGCACACAGATATCATGGAAAGAGGGTATAACAGCTTGCAAAGCAAAGCTTTACCAGAACTAACACCTGATGGAACAGCCCCAGCTCAGCCCTCGCTGGCTCCCACTCAGGCAACATCTGGCTTTTCTGGTTCACAGTTCCCTTAACGTCATCAGAGGTTTTCCTCCTGCTTTCCTCTGCAGGTAATTTGAACAGGCATACTATACAACAAATTACTGTAAACCCACGAAGGAGAGAACCTTGCAACAGGTTCTCTTCTGCCCTTTTCAACACACCTTAGTAATGCCTTCAAATTTTTAATGTGACTTGTTTTGTCATTTGACCCTGATTTTTATTTTCCCATCCTATTTTCAGTAGGATGAGAATTACAGAGGGGTGCACATGCATACACATAAGGATTCATATGAGAAGAAAAACATTTTTATATTAATATTACTGTGCTGAGGCCAAAGATCCTGATTACTGACCAGTTACATGAAAATATTGCAGGTTTAAAATATTTTTTTGTACTAATACCTGTGGCTTCTCAAATGTTTCTCCTTTTAAGCTCAAACCTCCACAGCTCTTAAGAGTTTTATTACATGCACTGGTATTAACAAATTTTAGTAGAAAAACTGAAACATTTCTCATATTACAGTGATCAAAAATGTATACATCTTATAATGGAATTTAATTTCCTTATGTAGAGCAGAATTTTATGCAGTGCTTTTAATCAATAAAATTGGCACACTTCTTATTTTAAATGGGCCTCTTATTTTTTTTATTTTTTTAAGCTGTTACATAGAACCCAAAAAATCAAAAGGGTCTCCAATTAAGAAAACATTTTCTGTTGTGCTGAATTCATGTTACCGTACTGTGAGCTCTGACATTTTGTTTCTGTGGTAACCAAAATCAGCTGATTAGTTGGCATGGCAACAGAAAAGATGTAATCCCAGCAGACACACTCTAATCAATGCCCCCAGCACAGATGGTCTCCGGAGGATCAACAAGAAAGAGGCTGGCAGGCATTCAGTGCATCACGTGATAGCTCTAGACTAGGCCAGGAAAAAACCTAAAAAAGAACATTTCTCAAACTAACCAATAGCTTTTTAACCCCTTCACTGCACTTATTAATTGCAGGAATTTCAACTGCTCACATCTATGAAAACTGACTTTGGTTCTGTGCCTTCTTGTACAGAGTCTCAGCCTCCTAACAGAGGGCATCTTTTAGAAGCCTTCCCCCTGTATCAAATACCATTTCTCAAATCTTAGCTGTTGCTTGAAAAGAAACTGAGAGCCTATACAAATACGGGGAATGCCTGAGGTTGTTAGTAAGGATTAAAATCACTGAGTTTCAAGGATTTCACCTATAAAACCCAACTGACGGCCCCAATGTTCAGTGCAGGAAGAGAACAGTTCAGACACGGGGTGCTCACTGCTCCAGGCAATGCTCTGCCAAACTATTGGGAAATACAGGAAAACAGTTTGCCTGCACATGAAGTGTCGGTACACATGGTGAAAGTAGAGATCTGTCAGGACTCCTAAAGCTCTCCTTTACTTGGAGAAAAAATTGAAGCATTTGCCAGGCAAACACATGGTAGTCAGGGCTTCAGCCTCTTCTTTTACCATTGGATTATATGATACTCTCTACAGCATCTATTCATACCCTAAAACCAATTTTTAAGTGTGTGACACTTTACAAGTACCTCTTGCCCTCTAAAGCCAAGCTGGATTAGTCATATTTTTACTGTTAGGCAGGTTCTAGCAATATTTGGTCCAAAATACTGGAAATGTCATTTTATATATTCATCCAGTCCTGCAGTATGCAGGGAGTTGCTCTAACTAGGAAAATGTTGAAATAAATAAAATGCAGCTGTGGTTACTGATTCAATACATGATGAGAACTGTTTCAGCCATTATATTACAGTTAGTACATTTGCAGCTTAGAAGCTGTTTGTGTAACTGAAAGAGCTACTAACAAACACAGTTTGCATTTTTGCATTGAAAAACCCCTTGGGTCAAATTCAGACATAATCTAAGGAGCTACACAGTCCATTGGAGTGCTGCTTATTATGGGATGTCTGCTTTGTTCCACCACTGAGATGTGGTGCGAGTAAGAGTTCATCTTTGGGTATAAGATACAGCTGTGCCCTCAGTATCTATGTTAGAAGTTACACACAGCTGAGACCTTTGGCTCTAGCTTATTTCTGGGCGAGTGCTATGCTCTTTTCTTCCTTATTCCACCACTATTTTATTTCAAATTTGCTCTCACTAACACAGTCATATTTTAAACAATCAACCACTAATCCCCCACACTGCTTCCCTCTAGAATCCAAATCATCCCCACCTGCACTCTTGTACCAGGATACGAGATACAGGTTTCAACAGCAATGTCAGGGCTGAAGCACTGCACTGCCAGGATTGCAGCAGGTGGAGAAGCTCTTTCCACACCACAGGATGGTGCCACAGGAGGTGACTGCAGCCCCATCACATGAGGTGTGCACCCAGCCTCGTGCCTCTGCTAGTCTGCCTTTGACTGGCTGGACACTAGTCCATTAGTAGCAACACTGTCATGTGCTGCCATGATAAGTTAAATAACTATTTGAATTGAGAAAAGCATCTCCCATTTGCTCATTCAAAACCAACCCCTTTTGTTTGTTCCTAATGCAAAGGGAAATAACACAGACATCATTTTAGGGAGCTCTGTGGAGCAGCAGCTACCATACACCCTCATCGTGTCCTCTGGACACAGCCAGCACACACAACTCCTTGTGGGCAGGGAGGTGGCAAAGAGGTGTTGCCTAGGAATATCTGCTCACTTGCCTCTCTCTGTTCTTGTCTATGTAGGTCACCGGGGCTGGACTGGGAGAGTTGGAACAATGACACCGTTACATACACACCTCCCTGGTCATCAGTGCACAGCACACCAGTGGCTACCTCTCCCTCTTCTTAGAGCACCCCTCCAAGAGCTGTGAAGGTGGCAGGGAAGACATTACAAAAGGATGGGACTCGTTCATGCTAAACAGTGTAAGCCATGTGAGCCCTGGTCGTGGAGGTGTCAATAGTTGGTGCCTTTTTGGACACTAGAGCCTCCACAGTCCCGCAGGCCAAGGGCAGCATGGATGGGTTACCTTCTCCTGCTGCCCCTTCTCCTTTTATGCTTTTATCCAAGCAAAGGTTAAAATTCATTCAAATTAACAGGTACAAGATGGAAAGATCATAATTTCCCTTCCTTCATGAAAGGGGACATTTGCATTTTGTGAAACAGTTTACTAGTTTTCGTAATACATTAAAAATATTTGAATATGTATTTTCTACCTTTTTGGTGCCCTTTTTTTTAATAAATATATGACAGTTTAATTACAGGACTAGAAGTGGCCAATGAATGAATTCACAATCATTTACAAATATTGAATATTCACTGACTGCCTGATCCAGAGCATGTTTAAATCAATTGACTCATTCCATCAACTTCACAGCCCTTTGGACCAGTATCCAACTGTACTAAATCACTATTTTCCTTGAGATTTATAGTCCTTGGACTGGATAGGTATCAAATATAACTCATACCATCCCAAATGGTAGGTGCCAGCAATGTGAAATCTCATTGTTGCTTTAAAATCAAGCCCAGAGAAAAGGAGACAGGCAACTTGAATTTATGTACAGCTGATGGTTCTAGAAATCTCTTGCAATATTTCTGGGAAAATTGCAGAGGATGCCCACAGAATTTTCCAGTTGTGTAATGAATATAGAAAATAGTAACTAAATGGCTCCAAGCATTTTCAGTATTAGAAATAATCCCAGTTCCACCAGAAAAAGGCAACAGTCAATATGTTTCACCCTTACAGACACCAAAAAAGAGAAAGAAAAAACAGCAACATGCTTTATTGAGTATTCCCTGTTACCTTGGTAAACATGGGCTTTCCATGCTGAGTGACCATGGTGCATTGATCACAGTCCACTGTGATAGATGAGTTGTGGTATGACTCTTTTGAGTGCTTGAGAATGTAATACAGGTCTGTTACACCTCCTTCAAAGACAGTGCTAAAATAACGAGGAATGAGGGTCCTTCCAATCGCTGTGAGGAAAATACAAAGCAGAATTCAGCAAATGCTCTAGGTTATAAAATCTCAAACCATCTGCTAACAGGACATGAACAATTTTTAAGCACAAGGAAATCAAACTTTCATTTAATGAACACAATACATGTTCTCTATGCTGTAGAAACACGAACGCTCTGCTCCCACAGAAATCCATGAAAATGGCTTATTCCATTCAGAGGGACTTGAATGGAATTGAATCTTTTTACACTGATGGTGAGTTAGAGTCACACTTGAAACCATCTGCAAGTTTTTTTGTCCCAAAGAAATTATTATACAGAAAGCCACATGCTGTCAGTTATGGCTGAGAGTTGGATATTACTCATAAATGTGTAAATACAAGTGGTGAGTGTTTACAGAATATAGTCATACGACCCAAAAGGCAAAGCTCAATTAGATAGGGTGGTTGTGCACATGTATATCTTTGCCTGTATGTGGCACATGTGTGTTCTATATACCCACACACATACACACACACTCCTTATTGAACAGGAGGGCTACTGCTGAGAAATCAGTCCTGGTGATTGAAGAAGGACCTGAGAAAGGAATACAATGTATTACACAACAAGTGACTACCCGCAGGTCTGTCTGAGATTCTAATTAGACCACAAATGTTATAGGTTAGAGCAGACACCTCAACTATCTTGCAGGCATCATTTAAATCCCAAACTAGGGGCATAAGGCACCCAATTCTGCAATACTTCCTCGGGCAAAACTGTCACTGAAGTCACATCTCTCACTTCAATAGCAGTTTCAGCAAGTACTACAAGGTCTAATTCCAAACATGTAATAGTAATAGTGAGCTTCTGAGAGTACTTCAGATGCACAAGCTAGCAGAAACGCTGACATCAAAGGTAATTATCTTGTATGCAACTGAGGTTTTTCATCTCCTTTCTTACAGATAAATTTGGATGCAACCACAAGCCCTGTATGGCAGAGCACTCCAGTTTATAATAGACCGATACTTCCATACTCAATGACTCATTGCTTTGCATGCACTAATCAATCCACAGCAATTCTCAGTGGTGGACACAGAAAAATTGCCTCCATTTTACAGAGGGAAAAACCAAGTAATCTAAACTGCGTTTTTGGAAGGATGAGATAGAAAAGTCACCATCAACAGGCAAGATTATAGAGTTTATTAGTTTCTAATTCCTGTTTGACTGTTACAACTATGTGGTGACTCATGTCTCACTCATTTGCTGTATACTTTTGAGAGTAATTTCTAAAAATTATATTTTTATAGGAATTTTCCCAGCATATGAACAAAGGCTCCTGACCCTAAAAGTGTATTTGCAAGTGAGTGTTGCAAATGAAAAAGTATAGTGTTCTCCTAGTCGTTCTGTGGGAACTGTTTCTGCTCTGTGCATTGCAGTGTGCAATATTGCATGTGCAGGTATAATGCACATCATATAATGAAAATACACAAATAAAGGGAATTAGAACTTTTAAAAGGTTTTGCTCTAATAATATAGCAAATTAGAACTTATGTTTTTGCTGTAATATTAGATACTAATGCAATTTAATGTAGAAAAATCCAGCACATTCTCTGGAAGGGGCTGACAATTCAGTGAATGCATTGAACAGCTATTCCCTGCCTCCTAAAAGTCCCCACCCACTCACCATGCATATATTAATTTTCCACAGTCTTCTAATTTAATTTAGAAAAACTGAAGTCCAGTGTATAAGCACAGGACTCAGCTCAGGCTTTAATTCAAATTTCTCCATGATGGTACAGAATACAGTAAAATGTGAAATTTACTCATCAAGTTAATTTCTTGCTCCCCTAAGGCTAATTCGTGCAAATTAAGTTTCCTGCTAATCACCCTAAGCAGTGAATGTGTGATATGAAAATCCAGCATTCCTACTGATTGTGATAAACCTCTCTTCATGTGATTTATGCACTGCACAAGTATCTTGTCCCTCTTTTAACTGCAGTTTATAGACCCTTCCCAAAGTAGCATGGCCATGTGGTGTTGCAATTTGCCTTCTCTTCACAGCTACATTAAAAAAGTCCAGAAATACATCAAACACCCCATTCTTATTACTTGTGCTAGTAACTATTCTCTCTTTTTGGCACAGGGATATGAGTAGAGGTGCACACAAGGATATGCCACATGCAAGCTGATTTTCAGCAACAGATGCAGACGCAGACCCTACCTGCCTCTAAAACTCAGATGTCCAGTATAAGCCATTACATCCAATACTCAGCTCTAGAAGAGACACCAGTGGAAACCTGCATTAATAAGCAGACCTGTCCTGGGCTCACCATGTTGCCTTGACACAAAAGACTGAAGCACGCTCAAGGTTTTATTTCTCTTTCTGAAGCATTGCATAGCTTAAAACGATCGTTTCATTTCTAGGATAAACATGAAGCTATCCATAGTGGTAATAAAGCTTGTTTCTGCAGGAAAACTGGCTGTGGAAAAGGTCTCACAAAGTCTAGAGATTGTGGCAAACTGTGTGCATTCCAAGTGTAGCACACTTCTCCTTGTCTGTGAGTACTGAGGCACATATGTGTGCACACCCCCAGCTCTGCTGCCCACACAGACACGATCCTTTTCCCAGGCACAGCAATGCAGAAGTGGCAAAAGTGATTTCCTTCCTTTCTTGCAAGAATACATTGGAATAGCCATGACTGCAGTTGCTGAGGCTCTGAGCCCAATACTTGGGCTTAGGAAAGCAGAGGAGGGTTCATGCCTGCATCTGTACAAATACTAACAGGCTCTTACAGTCTAATAGCCCAGACAAGACCTTTACATAGTGCAAAATGTGGCACCTGGCACTGTAACATCTTAGGTATAGTAGAAGGAAAATTTATCTGCCTCTCAGCATTCAGGCATTAACTCCAGAACACTGGAATGCTGCTTTAAATGATCATTTTGGCTTGGGCAGCAGCCTCTGTCCCTAGCTGACTACTGAGGATGTATTTCCCATGAGAAGCAGGCACTGCCCCTTAAATTTTGCTCCATTTGTGCTAGCAAATCCCCAGGTAGCAAAGCAAACTGACAAAGATCAGCTGGATTTAGCAAAGGGTAATAGCTATTTATATGAGAATGTCTCTAAGACATACATCTCTGAAACAACTATTTTGCACAAATATAATGCTGTCACCCACTGGAATGACATAGCTTTAGCCTCTTCAGTGGTGTAACATCCTGGCTGATTTGCTGTACCTTTCTGGTGGATCAGAGACATAAATACAACTTTAAATGGAATGAATACAGGTAGATTTGTGACACTCTCCAGATATGAGCAGTTCAGAAATAAATTAATTCAATCTATGAACACAGACAAGAAGTTTTATAGGTCAGTAACAGTTGTGGTACATATAATTTCTCAAGCATCATTTCTGGGGAATTCTGAAGAAAGAGAATTAAACCATCTGACATATGAAACGGCCCAAGGGCTGCCTCGCAGGGAGGGATGCACTTAGGTCACACTTCTGCTTTTTGGCCTGGGCATGCTACAAAAATAGTTGGGGTGCCCCTCCGTCAGCCTGACCCTATGTGATGGTTTGAAACTGTCTTTTTAATTTTTCCTTGCAAAGTTCAAAACAGAGAAAGTGAAAGAATGTAACTAAGTCACTATTGGGTGTAAGAAAGCAAAATAACGATTGTTCTAAACACTTCCATTGGATAGATAGAAATGTTTAAGAACTATTACCCAAAACAAAGTAGGCATTCGGCACATTCTGCGTTCGGCAGTGGGGGCAGTTGCTGGGCTGTCTGGCTGCTGTTTTCTTCTTCTCTTCTGGCTGAAGATAACACACTGACCTTGGCAGCTAAGTTAACAACTTTCTGCTTAACTAACTGTGCTTCTCTGTCCAGGGGGGTCTGGGGGGGAAGCTCCTGGGAGAGGGAGGCCCCTTTGGGAGGGTCCCCTTGGGGGGAAGCAAAGGGAGATCGATTGTGCTTTTTCTGTTGATTGTATATATTTGTGAATGTTGTGAATTTTGTATATTTGTACATATTCATTGCATTTCATTGTAGATTTTAGACTCTGCTTGTAAATACAGCTTTTCATTTGCTTCCAGACTGGGCTAGCCTGGTTATTGTTGGTGGGGGGGGAATTTCAGCTCACACCGACACACTTTATATTTTTGGCGCTCCAACGTGGGGCTCGATTGCTTGTTTGATTTATTTCTGCTCAGATTAGGAAGCAAAATGAAGCTGTTTTGGATTTTGAGTAATTTTATTTCCTCTGTTATCAGTGTGATTGTTTACAGATGGGCTGTTTCCTGCATGATAGACAAGATTGTGAGATATGTGGCATATAAGTCATTTCTTTGGGTTAAGAACAAGTTACTGAATGTTGGTGAATTCTGTTATGGTCTTATTGGGCTAAGAAGCTATGGTAACTCAACTATGGATCTGCTAGCAGACACATATGAGTTTGTTACTCCTCTTACAACTACAGAGGGTCTTTGTAACCAGTGGTACCCTAGATATCTTGTACTAGCCTTAATCTTAATTTTGTTGCTTCTTGGAATAATCATATGGCTACTGATAGCACTGTGTCAAGAAAGACATAAGGCTACTTGCTCTTCCAACTCTGCTGTGAATGTGAAAACCAAGCCAGTAAATTTGGTTGCCACTATCACCAGAAAGCGCAAAGGAGCTGCAGGAGGAGATGCAGATGCTGCAGGAGATGGTGCAGATGGAGATGAGGGTCCTTCTACTCAGGGTCCCTCTGTTAAGAAAGATCCTTCTGATGAGGAAGAGAGGGTTAGCCTTAAAACTCTGGTAGACCTCTTGAGACCCCACATGGATGATGGAGATGTAGGTCAGGATGTAGACCCTAGTAGATTAGCAACTGCTGGTAGTGCCTCTGAACTCAAAGAAATTCAACGGAGGATTAATATAGGATTATGGGGACAGCGACCTCAGGATGATGATGAGGAGGATGAGGAGGATGACATACAGTCAGCTAATGCACCCAGACAGGAAATTAGACATGTGAGGAAGGATTACATCAGAGGAGATAATGAGCCAGTCCTGTCTTGGCTAGCCAGGTGTTTTGATATGGGAGCCCCAGCATTGGTGGTAGGTGACAAGTCGGCCTCTCAGTTGGGGATGCTCTCAAAGGATACAGGCATAGACAGGCATCTAGGCAAGTGCATTGGTAAAGTTTCTCTGTGGGCACGCCTCCTACTGGCAGTCTCGCTGAGGTACCCCAGCAGAGATGATTTACCATGGAACCCTAAGCCTTGGACCACAATAGCTGAGGGAATCAAGCGTCTGAGAGAGTTTGCTGTGAGAGAAGTAATGTATGGAGATCATAAGACTCTGAATCCTGATGAAATTCCTGTTGGAACAGGCCTTGCCAAAAAGCTCATTAAGCTTGCTCCTCCTAATTATGCTACTATTCTGGCAAGCAGGATTGTGGCAAGAAATTATGGTGGAGTCACCTCCTACTGTTGGCCATTTCACTGACCAAATGAGGCAATTGGAGGATAGTCTTGCACGTACTTCTTTGGTTTCAGCCATTGAAACTTTGTCTGGAAAGATGGAGAATTGCATGAAAGAGCTGAAGGAGGAACTTAAAACCTCCATATCCAACTTGATGAAGGGGGATGATTCTAATTCCTCTTCCTCCAGATGGATACAAGTTTCAGCTGTTAGAAACAGACGTGCTCCAAGGAGGCCATTCCAGAATAGGTCAAACCAAAACAGACAGCAGAGGCAATCACGTGGCAGTATCTGGATAACTCTGCGTGATCAGTTTGGTGAGAACATGAACAGATGGGATGGTCAACCAACTTCTGATCTTTTCAAGAGGTTACGGGAGCTGCAGAGGGGCAGATCCCGAGGTAGCAATACCAGGAGGGTAGCTGTCGCTTCCTCAGTTTCCCAGAACAACTCTGATAGCTCCAACAGTGATCCTAATTCTGGTGCTGGACGTTGTGCCAGCTGTACATGTGGATGTAATCCCCACCATTAGGGGTGCCCTGCCTTCCGCCAGGGGGAGGTAAGGGATAATGGAGATAACAGAATCTATTGGGATGTGTACATCCAGTGGCCTGGCACTTCAAAATTTCAGAAGTACAGGGCCTTGGTTGACACAGGAGCTCAGTGCACCATCATACCATCAAATTATCAAGGGGGAGAATCTATAACTATTCAGGGAGTCACTGGTGGATCTCAAGAGTTGTTTAAGATAGAGGTTGATATAAGTTTAACTGGGAAGCAGTGGAAGAAACATACTATTGTAACAGGTCCTAATGCACCTTGTATTTTGGGAATTGACTTTCTGAGAGAAGGGCGTTTTAAAGACCCTAAGGGTTACAAATGGGCTTTTGGAATAGCAACTGTAGAAATTGATGGAGGAAAATTGAAGTTGTCCATTAGACCTGAGCTTTCAGATGAATCTGCAGTTGTGGGACAACATGAGATAGAGGATGTAAAGCTGCCGGTTGCTTCTCAAACTGTGCATCACAGACAATACAGAACCAACCGTGACTCTTTGGTGCCCATTCAAAACTTGATTCGTCAGCTGGAGAGTCAGAAGGTCATCAGCAAAACTCATTCACCTTTCAACAGTCCAATCTGGCCTGTGAGAAAGCAGAATGGAGAGTGGCGTCTGACAGTTGATTTCCGTGCCTTGAATGAAGTAACTCCACCCATGAGTGCAGCTGTACCAGACATGATGGAACTCCAATATGAGCTGGAATCCAAGCAGGCCAAATGGTATGCTACCATAGACATTGCTAATGCTTTCTTCTCTATTCCCATAGCAGAGGAATGCAGGCCTCAGTTTGCTTTCACCTGGAGAGGCATTCAGTACACATTCAATCGTTTGCCCCAGGGGTGGATTCACAGTTCAACCATCTGCCATGCAGTGATCCATGATGCTTTGGAGAAAGGTGGAGCTCCAGAACACATTCAGTTCATCGATGACATCATCGTCTGGGGTGAGACTGCTGAAGAAGTCTTCGAGAAAGGTAACAAAATCCTTGACATTCTCTTGCAAGCTGGTTTCGCTATCAAGCGAGACAAGGTGAAAGGACCTGCCAGAGAAATCCAGTTTCTGGGAGTGCGGTGGCAAGATGGTCGCCGTCACATCCCAATGGATGTGATAAACAGAGTCTCCACCATGGCAAATCCCATCAACAAGAAAGAAACTCTGCGTTTCTTAGGCATAGTGGGATTTTGGAGACTGCACATTCCTGGATACAGTCAGATTGTGAAACCTCTCTATGATGTGACTCGAAAGAGAAACAGTTTCCAATGGGGTCCTGAGCAACAAGCAGCCTTTGACCAGATCAAGCGAGAGGTAGTCCAAGCGATGGGTCTGGGACCTGTCCGAACTGGTCCAGACATTAAGAACATTCTGTACACGGCCGCGAGTGACAATGGTCCAACCTGGTGCTTATGGCAAAGAGCTCCAGGGGAGACACGAGGACGTCCTCTTGGTTTCTGGGGTCGTGGCTACAGAGGCTCAGAGGCAAACTACACTCCAACAGAGAAAGAGATTTTAGCTGCTTATGAAGGAGTGAAAGCTGCTTCTGAAGTGATTGGAACTGAGTCACAACTTCTTCTAGCTCCTAGATTGCCAGTTCTGAATTGGATGTTCAAAGGCAAAGGTTCTTCACCACATCATGCAACAGATGCTACCTGGTCTAAGTGGATGGCTCTGATAACACAGCGAGCTCGAATGGGAAATCTCGAAAGGCCTGGTTTGGTGGAGGTGATCACAAACTGGCCAGAAGGCACAAGCTGTGCAAAACCTCCAGAGGAGAGAGTAACTCGTGCTGAGGAAGCTCCTCCTTACAGTGATCTGTCTGATGATGAAAAGAGATATGCTTTGTTCACAGACGGTTCCTGTCGTCTTGTTGGGAACAAGCGGAGATGGAAATCTGCAGTGTGGAGCCCAATGCGCAGAGTTGCAGAAGCGAGAGATGGAGAAGGAGAATCCAGTCAATTCGCAGAGGTAAAAGCTGTCCAACTAGCTCTTAACATAGCTGAACGTGAGAGATGGCCAAAGCTTTATCTCTACACCGACTCGTGGATGGTAGCCAATGCCTTGTGGGGTTGGCTGAAAGACTGGAAGAAGAATGGCTGGCAGAGGAAAGGAAAGCCTATCTGGGCTGCAGATCTGTGGCAAGACATTGCTGCTCGCATTGAGAGAATCCCAGTGAAAGTGAGACACATCGATGCTCACATTCCTAAGAGCAAAGCTACTGAGGAACAACAACACAACCATCAGGCAGATCTAGCTGCAAGAGTTTCCCAGGTGGACACAAACTCTGATCCTGATCCTGATCTTGACTGGAAACACCGAGGTGAGCTGTTCTTAGCTCGGTGGGCCCATGACTCGTCAGGACATCAAGGCAGAGATGCAACCTACCGATGGGCTCGTGACAGATCCATTGACATTTCCATGGATGCTATCACACAAGTCATCCATGACTGTGACATTTGTGCTGCTATTAAGCAGGCAAAGCGGATCAAGCCCTTGTGGTACGGTGACCGATGGTCCAAGTACAAGTATGGTGAAGCCTGGCAGATTGACTACATCACTCTACCTCGTTCTCCATCTGGTAAGCAGTATGTGCTGACTATGGTAGAGGCGAGCACTGGATGGCTGGAAACTTATCCAGTTCCTCATGCAACTGCACGTAACACCATTCTTGGCCTGGAGAGACAAATCCTGTGGAGACATGGAACTCCAGAGAGGATTGAGTCAGACAATGGAACTCACTTCAAGAACAATCTTGTAAAAAACTGGGCCAAAGAGCACGGCATTGAGTGGATATTCCACATTCCCTACTATGCACCAGCTGCAGGGAAGATCGAACGCTACAACGGTTTGCTGAAAACCACTCTCAAAGCCATGGGGGGTGGATCTTTGAAAAACTGGGAGAAACATTTAGCACAAGCAACCTGGTTGGTGAATAGTAGAGGTTCAGTGAATCGAGCTGGACCTGCCCAATCAGATTTGTTGCGAAAGGAAGAAGGTGATAGAGTTCCTGTTATCAGAGAAAAGAATCTGTTAGGCAAAACGGTTTGGGTATTTTCTCCTTCAGGAGAGGCCAAACCTGTCCGAGGGGTGGTTTCTGCTGAAGGTCCTGGTCACACCTACTGGGTGATGCAAGAAAATGGTGAAATTCAGTGTATTCCACAAAGAAATCTAACTTTGGCTGAGAGAGGTTAAATTCAGAGTGTTGCGCAGACACAGCATCGCACCCAAGAGGAGACTTCATGAGATCTACGGTGCATGAACCCTGAGAGCCCTGAGTCACCTGAGAGTCCCTGTTCCTTCCTTCGCTCCATCTGCGAGGAAACAAGCTGTTTGCTGTTTTTTCCTGTGATTTGACTCTTTTGAATCATCTACATCTGAGATAGCCGCAATGGACTATGGTCTTTATTCACCTATTGTTGTAGATATTATTATAGATTAGATAAATGATAGTAGCAGCCAATGGAATTGTTTAGAAGGGGTGGACTGTGATGGTTTGAAACTGTCTTTTTAATTTTTCCTTGCAAAGTTCAAAACAGAGAAAGTGAAAGAATGTAAATAAGTCACTATTGGGTGTAAGAAAGCAAAATAACGATTGTTCTAAACACTTCCATTGGATAGATAGAAATGTTTAAGAACTATTACCCAAAACAAAGTAGGCATTCGGCACATTCTGCGTTCGGCAGTGGGGGCAGTTGCTGGGCTGTCTGGCTGCTGTTTCTTCTTCTCTTCTGGCTGAAGATAACACACTGACCTTGGCAGCTAAGTTAACAACTCTCTGCTTAACTAACTGTGCTTCTCTGTCCAGGGGGGTCTGGGGGGGAAGCTCCTGGGAGAGGGAGGCCCCTTTGGGAGGGTCCCCTTGGGGGGAAGCAAAGGGAGATCGATTGTGCTTTTTCTGTTGATTGTATATATTTGTGAATGTTGTGAATTTTGTATATTTGTACATATTCATTGCATTTCACTGTAGATTTTAGACTCTGCTTGTAAATACAGCTTTTCATTTGCTTCCAGACTGGGCTAGCCTGGTTATTGTTGGTGGTGGGGGAATTTCAGCTCACACCGACACACCCTAGCAGTCATTATTTTCATGCTGTCTTTTCATTTATTTCCCCTTTTAAATACATTTCCCTGAGTGTAAAATACTTTATTCTCTCAGGAACATGCTTAAGTCTAAAATTATTTTTCCATCCCCAATTGAGCCATAGAGTCCAATGATCTGTAGGTGAGAAGGGCCACTAGCTTGTGAAGTGCCAGACTTTTGCAAGCCTCAAACAAGCTGTTGGGTAGAAAGCCACTTTTACAAAAGGCTGCAATACAATGGCAGTACCACCACACACCTTGTGGTGGGGATGGTACTGTTGGCTTGGATTTTTTTTCTCAAGGAAGATTTGAATCAAATACAAAGCAAACATGTTTTGCTAGTTCACAGGAAACTGGTATTATTTGTGGGCTAGGAATAGAACACTTCCTCCCTTTGTGTCCCACAGATAGGTTGTCAAAATCTCAATGCCCTCTCTACAGAATGAAAGTTCACAGGCTCTTTGCAGAAGCAGGGGTTGATAGCAAACCCCTCCTTGCTCACTGAACTACCCATACGTTGCCTTTGAAGTAGAAGCTCTCAGGGACAGAGATTTGAATTTAACATATACACCACGTGAGATAACTGTCAAGTTGGTACAGAAGTGAAACAATGGAAGTGTTAATCAGTGAAATAAAAATATTGGTTTTATTGCTTCCAGGCTGGTTTTTGCAGCTCTGAATCCTGTCAAGTCCTATGTCTTCAATTAGAACTAGAATATAAAATAAGAAATAAACCAGACACAAATAAAAACATAAAATGCCTTTAAAAGCTCCACAGAATCAGCAACAGAATGAAAAACCATCCTATGCCTCTAGCTTAAAGCAGCTGAGTCTGGAAGCTCTGCTGCAGCCTGCAGCTGATTATCTCATCAACATGCCATAGATGGAACTCCACCGGTTGGAGCAGGGGGTTTTCGGTCTCCTGTCACAAAATGTTGAGCTGTCCTGTAAAGCTCTAGGCAGACCATGAAAATCTCTTGCTTGAGAGATTATCACAGTTAGATCTCATTAACTAAATAGAGATGTAATGACTAACTCTCCCTCAGCCAGATGTAAGGGCTAAGGAAGCCAGAAGACAACTTTCCATTGATTGCAAATGAACTTTCCTGAGCACTGCAGAAGAAAATCTGAGCTTTCTGTTAATTGCTAATTGACATTGCTGGGCATGGCTAATTGACACTTGTGTGGGCTAGTTTGGCATGTTCATTTATTTATGTTTTTGGTAACACAAAGCAAACCCCCATGGAGTTACATGGTGATGCCATTGCTGCTATTCTGCCTATATTTCTGTTTGTCCAACTTTCTCCTAATGTAGTAATACATCAGGTGTGTTCCCTCCCAGTCCCTCTGGCTGGCATGTGGAGGGAGAGTTCCCTCAACAAAACTCTGGTTTTCAGTCCTGCCACCTGGTCTCTGGACAAGCTGCAAGGCACCCTGTTCATGGCACCATCCCTCACATTTAGTAGCACTTATCTGGTGAGTGGAGTCAAACACCCTAAATCTGTCAATTGCCAGAAAAAGGTGGGGATTTGATAGCAGGGCATGAAAGGCAGTGAAAAGACAGTCTAATATGTCTAAATTCTGTCTTGTAGATGTGTGGGCCATGTTGATTAAACCACCCACATGTATCCAAGGCAGAATCTGGCACACAAAGACCTATCCTATTTTTCTCCCTGTCTAGTGGGTAAGATCCTACCATTTAGACTACTTAGCAAATAAAAATTGTAATGCATGATTAATTGCCACTTATAGAATATTTCTAGTTATTTGTACAAATTAAATATTAAGGTAAATGATTAAAGATCTATTACAAGAATAGCAATAATAATAATATATTAGAAAATACTTGTGTACTATTAATAGCAGGGCACTAGTAATATACTACATTCTATTTAATCATCCTGAAAAAAATCTGTAGAATCTATAGACATTATAAATTTCAAACTATAAAGTTCAGAATGTGGCATCCCTCCCAAGGGAGACAGTCACAGTCTCACAGTACATCAGAGGTTGGAAGGGACCTCAAGAGATCATCAGGTCCAACCCCCCTGCCAGAACAGCATCACTTAGGGTAGTCCGCACAGGAACGCGTCCAGGTGGGTTTTGAAAGTCTCCAGGGAAGGAGATTCCACAACCCCCCTGGGCAGCTGTGATGGTTTGAAACTGTCTTTTTAACTTTTCCTTGCAAAGTTCAGAACAGAGAAAGTGAAAGAATGTAAATAAGTCACTATTGGGTGTAAGAAAGCAAAATAACGATTGTTCTAAACACTTCCATTGGATAGATAGAAATGTTTAAGAACTATTACCCAAAACAAAGTAGGCACTCTGCACATTCTGCGTTCGGCAGTGGGGGCAGTTGCTGGGCTGTCTGGCTGCTGTTTTCTTCTTCTCTTCTGGCTGAAGATAACACGTACTGACCTTGGCAGCTAAGTTAACAACTTTCTGCTTAACTAACTCTGCTTCTCTGTCCAGGGGGGTCTGGGGGGGAAGCTCCTGGGAGAGAGAGGCCCCTTTGGGAGGGTCCCCTTGGGGGGAAGCAAAGGGAGATCGGTTGTGCTTTTTCTGTTGATTGTATATATTTGTGAATGTTGTGAATTTTGTATATTTGTACATATTCATTGCATTTCATTGTAGATTTTAGACTCTGCTTGTAAATACAGCTTTTCATTTGCTTCCAGACTGAGCTAGCCTGGTTATTGTTGGTGGGGGGGGGAATTTCAGCTCACACCGACACACTTTTTATTTTTGGCGCCCAACGTGGGGCTCGATTGCTTGTTTGATTTATTTCTGCTCAGATTATGAAGCAAAATGAAGCTGTTTTGGATTCTGAGTCATTCTATTTCATCTATTATCGGTGCAATTGTCTACAGATGGGCCATTTCTTGCATGATAGACAAGATTGTGAGATATGTGGCATATAAGTCATTTCTTTGGGTTAAGAACAAGTTACTGAATGTTGGTGAATTCTGTTGTGGTCTTATTGGGCTAAGAAGATATGGTAACTCAACTATGGATCTGCTAGCAGACACATTTGAGTTTGTTACTCCTCTTATAACTACAGAGGGTCTTTGGAACCAGTGGTACCCTAGATATCTTGTGCTAGCCTTAATCTTAATTTTGTTGCTTCTTGGAATAATCATATGGCTACTGATAGCACTGTGTCAAGAAAGACATAAGGCTACTTGCTCTTCCAACTCTGCTGTGAATGTGAAAACCAAGCCAGTAAATTTGGTGGCCACTGTAACCAGAAAGCGTAAAGGAGATGCAGATGCTGCAGGAGATGGTGCAGATGGAGATGAGGGTCCTTCTACTCAGGGTCCCTCTGTTAAGAAAGATCCTTCTGATGAGGAAGAGAGGGTTAGCCTTAAAACTCTGGTAGACCTCTTGAGACCCCACATGGATGATGGAGATGTAGGTCAGGATGTAGACCCTGGTAGATTAGCAACTTCTGGCAGAGCCTCTGAACTCAAGGAAATTCAACGGAGGATTACAAGAGGATTATGGGGACAGCAACCTCAGGATGATGATGATGATGATGATGAGGATGACATACAGTCAGCTAATGCACCCAGACAGGAAATTAGACATGTGAGGAAGGATTACATCAGAGGAGATAATGAGCCAGTCCTGTCTTGGCTAGCCAGGTGTTTTGATATGGGAGCCCCAGCATTGGTGGTAGGTGACAAGTCGGCCTCTCAGTTGGGGATGCTCTCAAAGGATACAGGCATAGACAGGCACCTAGGCAAGTGCATTGGTAAAGTTTCTCTGTGGGCACGCCTCCTACTGGCAGTCTCGCTGAGGTACCCCAGCAGAGGTGATTTACCATGGAACCCTAAGCCTTGGACCACAATAGCTGAGGGAATCAAGCGTCTGAGAGAGTTTGCTGTGAGAGAAGTAATGTATGGAGATCATAAGACTCTGAATCCTGATGAAATTCCTGTTGGAACAGGCCTTGCCAAAAAGCTCATTAAGCTTGCTCCTCCTAATTATGCTACTATTCTGGCAAGCAGGATTGTGGCAAGAAATTATGGTGGAGTGCCTCCCACTGTTGGCCATTTCACTGACCAAATGAGGCAGTTGGAGGATAGTCTTGCACGTACTTCTTTGGTTTCAGCCATTGAAACTCTGTCTGGAAAGATGGAGAATTGCATGAAAGAGCTGAAGGAGGAACTTAAAACCTCCATATCCAACTTGATGAAGGGGGATGATTCTGATTCCTCTTCCTCCAGATGGATACAAGTTTCAGCTGTTAGGAACAGACGTGCTCCAAGAAGGCCATTCCAGAATAGGTCAAACCAAAACAGACAGCAGAGGCAATCACGTGGCAGTATCTGGATAACTCTGCGTGATCAGTTTGGTGAGAACATGAACAGATGGGATGGTCAACCAACTTCTGATCTTTTCAAGAGGTTACGGGAGCTGCAGAGGGGCAGATCCCGAGGTAGCAATACCAGGAGGGTAGCTGTCGCTTCCTCAGTTTCCCAGAACAACTCTGATAGCTCCAACAGTGATCCTAATTCTGATGCTGGACGTTGTGCCAGCTGTACATGTGGATGTAATCCCCACCATTAGGGATGCCCTGCCTTCCGCCAGGGGGAGGTAAGGGATAATGGAGATAACAGAATCTATTGGGATGTGTACATCCAGTGGCCTGGCACTTCAAAATTTCAGAAGTACAGGGCCTTGGTTGACACAGGAGCTCAGTGCACCATCATACCATCAAATTATCAAGGGGAAGAATCTATAACTATTCAGGGAGTCACTGGTGGATCTCAAGAGTTGTTTAAGATAGAGGTTGATATAAGTTTAACTGGGAAGCAGTGGAAGAAACATACTATTGTAACAGGTCCTAATGCACCTTGTATTTTGGGAATTGACTTTCTGAGAGAAGGGCGTTTTAAAGACCCTAAGGGTTACAAATGGGCTTTTGGAATAGCAACTGTAGAAATTGATGGAGGAAAATTGAAGTTGTCCATTAGACCTGAGCTTTCAGATGAATCTGCAGTTGTGAGACAACATGAGATAGAGGATGTAAAGCTGCCGGTTGCTTCTCAAACTGTGCATCACAGACAATACAGAACCAACCGTGACTCTTTGGTGCCCATTCAAAACTTGATTCGTCAGTTGGAGAGTCTGAAGGTCATCAGCAAAACTCATTCACCTTTCAACAGTCCAATCTGGCCTGTGAGAAAGCAGAATGGAGAGTGGCGTCTGACAGTTGATTTCCGTGCCTTGAATGAAGTAACTCCACCCATGAGTGCAGCAGTACCAGACATGATGGAACTCCAATATGAGCTGGAATCCAAGCAGGCCACCAAATGGTATGCTACCATAGACATTGCTAATGCTTTCTTCTCTATTCCCATAGCAGAGGAATGCAGGCCTCAGTTTGCTTTAACCTGGAGAGGCATTCAGTACACATTCAATCGTTTGCCCCAGGGGTGGATTCACAGTTCAACCATCTGCCATGCAGTGATCCATGATGCTTTGGAGAAAGGTGGAGCTCCAGAACACATTCAGTTCATCGATGACATCATCGTCTGGGGTGAGACTGCTGAAGAAGTCTTCGAGAAAGGTAACAAAATCCTTGACATTCTCTTGCAAGCTGGTTTCGCTATCAAGCGAGACAAGGTGAAAGGACCTGCCAGAGAAATCCAGTTTCTGGGAGTGCGGTGGCAAGATGGTCGCCGTCACATCCCAATGGATGTGATAAACAGAGTCTCCACCATGGCAAATCCCATCAACAAGAAAGAAACTCTGCGTTTCTTAGGCATAGTGGGATTTTGGAGACTGCACATTCCTGGATACAGTCAGATTGTGAAACCTCTCTATGATGTGACTCGAAAGAGAAACAGTTTCCAATGGGGTCCTGAGCAACAAGCAGCCTTTGACCAGATCAAGCGAGAGGTAGTCCAAACGATGGGTCTGGGACCTGTCCGAACTGGTCCAGACATTAAGAACATTCTGTACACGGCCGCGAGTGACAATGGTCCAACCTGGTGCTTATGGCAAAGAGCTCCAGGGGAGACACGAGGACGTCCTCTTGGTTTCTGGGGTCGTGGCTACAGAGGCTCAGAGGCAAACTACACTCCAACAGAGAAAGAGATTTTAGCTGCTTATGAAGGAGTGAAAGCTGCTTCTGAAGTGATTGGAACTGAGTCACAACTTCTTCTAGCTCCTAGATTGCCAGTTCTGAATTGGATGTTCAAAGGCAAAGGTTCTTCACCACATCATGCAACAGATGCTACCTGGTCTAAGTGGATGGCTCTGATAACACAGAGAGCTCGAATGGGAAATCTCGAAAGGCCTGGTTTGGTGGAGGTGATCACAAACTGGCCAGAAGGCACAAGCTGTGCTAAACCTCCAGAGGAGAGAGTAGCTCGTGCTGAGGAAGCTCCTCCTTACAGTGATCTGTCTGATGATGAAAAGAGATATGCTTTGTTCACAGACGGTTCCTGTCGTCTTGGGAACAAGCGGAGATGGAAATCTGCAGTGTGGAGTCCAACGCGCAGAGTTGCAGAAGCGAGAGATGGAGAAGGAGAATCCAGTCAATTTGCAGAGGTAAAAGCTGTCCAGCTAGCTCTTAACATAGCTGAACGTGAGAGATGGCCAAAGCTTTATCTCTACACTGACTCGTGGATGGTAGCCAATGCCTTGTGGGGTTGGCTGAAAGACTGGAAGAAGAATGGCTGGCAGAGAAAAGGAAAGCCTATCTGGGCTGCAGATCTGTGGCAAGACATTGCTGCTCGCATTGAGAGAATCCCAGTGAAAGTGAGACACATCGATGCTCACATTCCTAAGAGCAAAGCTACTGAGGAACAACAACATCAGGCAGATCTAGCTGCAAGAGTTTCCCAGGTGGACACAAACTCTGATCCTGATCCTGATCTTGACTGGAAACACCGAGGTGAGCTGTTCTTAGCTCGGTGGGCCCATGACTCGTCAGGACATCAAGGCAGAGATGCAACCTACCGATGGGCTCGTGACAAATCCATTGACATTTCCATGGATGCTATCACACAAGTCATCCATGACTGTGACATTTGTGCTGCTATTAAGCAGGCAAAGCGGATCAAGCCCTTGTGGTATGGTGACCGATGGTCCAAGTACAAGTATGGTGAAGCCTGGCAGATTGACTACATCACTCTACCTCGTTCTCCATCTGGTAAGCAGTATGTGCTGACTATGGTAGAGGCGAGCACTGGATGGCTGGAAACTTATCCAGTTCCTCATGCAGCTGCACGTAACACCATTCTTGGCCTGGAGAGACAAATCCTGTGGAGACACGGAACTCCAGAGAGGATTGAGTCAGACAACGGAACTCATTTCAAGAACAATCTTGTAAAAAACTGGGCCAAAGAGCACGGCATCGAGTGGATATTCCACATTCCCTACTATGCACCAGCTGCAGGGAAGATCGAATGCTACAACGGTTTGCTGAAAACCACTCTCAAAGCCATGGGGGGTGGATCTTTGAAAAACTGGGAGAAACATTTAGCACAAGCAACCTGGTTGGTGAATAGTAGAGGTTCAGTGAATCGAGCTGGACCTGCCCAATCAGATTTGTTGCGAAAGGAAGAAGGTGATAGAGTTCCTGTTATCAGAGAAAAGAATCTGTTAGGCAAAACGGTTTGGGTATTTTCTCCTTCAGGAGAGGCCAAACCTATCCGAGGGGTGGTTTCTGCTGAAGGTCCTGGTCACACCTATTGGGTGATGCAAGAAAATGGTGAAATTCAGTGTATTCCACAAAGAAATCTAACTTTGGCTGAGAGAGGTTAAATTCAGAGTGTTGCACAGATACAGCATTGCGCCCAAGAGGAGAGTTCATGAGATCTACGGTGCACGAACCCTGAGAGCCCTGAGTCACCTGAGAGTCCCTGTTCCTTCCTTCGCTCCATCTGCGAGGAAACAAGCTGTTTGCTGTTTTTCCTGTGATTTGACTCTTTTGAATCATCTACATCCGAGATAGCCGGAATGGACTATGGTCTTTATTCACCTATTGTTGTAGATATTATTTTAGATTAGATAAATGATAGTAGCAGCCAATGGAATTGTTTAGAAGGGGTGGACTGTGATGGTTTGAAACTGTCTTTTTAACTTTTCCTTGCAAAGTTCAGAACAGAGAAAGTGAAAGAATGTAAATAAGTCACTATTGGGTGTAAGAAAGCAAAATAACGATTGTTCTAAACACTTCCATTGGATAGATAGAAATGTTTAAGAACTATTACCCAAAACAAAGTAGGCATTCGGCACATTCTGCGTTCGGCAGTGGGGGCAGTTGCTGGGCTGTCTGGCTGCTGTTTCTTCTTCTCTTCTGGCTGAAGATAACACTACTGACCTTGGCAGCTAAGTTAACAACTTTCTGCTTAACTAACTCTGCTTCTCTGTCCAGGGGGATCTGGGGGGGAAGCTCCTGGGAGAGAGAGGCCCCTTTGGGAGGGTCCCCTTGGGGGGAAGCAAAGGGAGATCAGTTGTGCTTTTTCTGTTGATTGTATATATTTGTGAATGTTGTGAATTTTGTATATTTGTACATATTCATTGCATTTCGTTGTAGATTTTAGACTCTGCTTGTAAATACAGCTTTTCATTTGCTTCCAGACTGAGCTAGCCTGGTTATTGTTGGTGGGGAGGGAATTTCAGCTCACACCGACACAGCAGCCTGTTCCAGTGCTCTGTCACCCTCACTGTAAAGAAATTTCTCCTCATGTTGAGGTGAAATCTTCTATGTTCTAGTTCAAACCCACTGTTCTTGTCTTATCACTGTGAACCACATGTCCTCCATGAACTGCAACCAGCCTGGGTCCCTTCCACAGGCTATAAACCTCCCAGTGATGCACTGCTCCAGCATAGGCTTCCCTCACAGTCATGGCCATCTTGAGGATCTGTCCCCTCCTCCACTGCAGGGTCCTCCATAGGCTGCAGGCAGGATTCTGCTCCACCACTCATCTCTAAGGGGTGCAAGGCCTCAGTGTGTCACCTCACCATGGATGAAGGGGAATGGCTGCTCCATCATACTCACCACCTTCCTCACTGACCTTGACATCCACATGGTTGTCTCTAATCTTGTTCCTCTACAATAAAAAAGTACTCCCAAACCAAAAGAACTCACCCAGTAGGCTTTTCCCCTTTTAAATATGTTATTGCAGAGACGCTGATTTGCTTGGCCATGCCTAGAGGTGGGACCAACTTGGAGCCGGTGGAGCCTCTCTAAGTTTCCTGCAAAAGTAACGCCAATACTTCCTGTCCTCCACTAACACTGCCTACAATCCAAAGCTATAACCCCAAATACTAACACTCATAAAATGATAAACACCGACGTTTCCACCTCTAGTTCCTTCTATCCTGTGGAAGTCAATCACTGTGTCAGGTCTGACTCTGCCTTTTCTCCAATAAGTATTTCCTAACACTATTTTACCTCCGTCAGGATTTGCCTGTATAATTCTGGTTTTGTTGCCACTGTGTTTCCTTTTCTCAAAAGTCTGTAACTACCACTTCAATCCTCTAAAACACACTTAAGAGTAAGTAATAGAAACTTCATGACAATTAGACCTCAGCTTAACTCCCTGAACCTTATGACTCTTATTCTCATAGATGCATAATCTGCAACTGAGTCATAAATCCATCATCTCTCTGAAGAGAGACAACATTTTACTGTAACTCATTTTGGTAAAAACGGTCAGAAAACAACCACAGAAAGCTCTGTATGTCTCAGAAGAAAGCTAGATTGCATCAGCATAGTTTTTCGTTCAGGCTCAGCCAGCCTACCTATTATAGTAAAAATTCCTTCTAATACTTTCCTTATTATACAGGCAGCACACTACCAGTCTTGAAAGAATTGCTTGCTGCAAAATTCAGCCTCAGGTCAGATAGTGTCAACCAGGAGATGTGGAAAGCAAGCAAGTTCAAGATCCTTTTCACAGGATGGTAGCTGAGCTTGGAGAGCACTTCTGGGGATCATCTGGTCCAACCCTCCACTCAGAGCAGGGTTGTCCAGGACTGTATCCAGTTTTGAGTATCTCCAGGTATGGAGTCTTCATGACCTCTCTGGGTAACCTGTGCCGGTGTTTGACCATCCTTTGAGGGAAATGCTTTTTCTTATGTTGAAATGGAACTTTCTGTGTTTCACTTTGTGCCCAGTGACTCTTCCATTTCACTGGGCAAGACTTGAGGAAAGTCTGGCTCTATCTTCTTTAGCCTGTCCTACCCACATTGCTAAGATGCCCCTTCCCCAGGCTGCACAGTCTCAGTTCTTTCAGCCTCTCCTCATATTGCAGATCCTCCAAGCCCTTGATCATATTCATGGTTCTTCTCTGGACTTGCTTCAGCACACCCACGTTTTTTTTCTAAATGGTGAGTTCAAACTGAATATCCTACTCCAGATGTGTCTTACCAGCACAAGGGGAAAGATTACCTCCCTCAAGATCTCCCTGGTGCAGCCCAGAAGCCTCTTTGCTGCAATGCCACATTGTTGGCTCACAGTTGATCTCCCATCTCTTTCCTGCAGGTCTCATAACCAGCACCTCAAACTGAAGCACAACTAGCAGAGTACCAACCCTGCACAGTCCTGTACCAGTTTCAAGCTTTAAGCTTTCACTCTGTAATCAGTGACAACCCTCTATGAACTCAGACAGTCTGCTCACCAATCATAAAATGAAAACTCAGAGCCCATACAATTTGTTGTTTAAACAACTGAGTTAAAGTTCCAGTAGCACAGAGCAGGCCAGACCTTTACCCATGTTGAGAAATGCAGAATTTCTCACGGCAGGCACAGTTCTGAGGCTGCCTATGGTATAAGCTGAGTGTTCAGGCTGGTGGGGATAAGTGTTCCCCATGTTCCTTTTCCATAAACAAAAGACATACCTTAGATAGGTAAGCTCCAGTTTTAATTGTAAAACTCCCACATCTTATAACCCTAGCTCTCCCCAGCAAAGATCTATTATAAATTAATATTTTAGCAAAGAGACTATTTATATTTGCATTTAAAACCTGCCTTCTGAATGTGAACAAAGCCAGCACAAATGGTTTGCCTGCTTGGAGCACACAGCCACTCACGCTGCTGTCTGTGCTAATCATTCTCTTTGAAGAAAGAGAATTTCACTTAACTTTGTTCAACAACAGCAAAGAAAAAAGTTTCAAAGGCAAGCCAAAGAGGTTATTCACAGCTGTATGACAAACCACTGTCAAAACATAACACACCACAACCAAACTCAAGCAGAAAATGACAAAATGTAAGAGCGTAAAAATGATGGAAATTGTGCAGGACAGGCTTTTTAGACGAACAAATGCAATCTGTACCAGCATAAAGGACCAACACAGCACAGAGAATGATAACCAGAAAAATCGTCTCAAGGAATAAAGGCAAAAATATAAAATTCAAATGACAGGACACAAAAAGGAACAGACAAAACCCAGGCAAACCATCCAGTTGTATTAAATCAAGCACACCCTTGACCCCTGACTTCATCTGACCCAGAAGAATACTAAACATGGCATGAAACAAAAAATCATGTGAAAGCACAAGCAAAATGACATTAAGATAAAGTGATTATTTGCCATATGCTCAAATACTGCCACAATTCTTTTTTGCAGGTACTGAAGCTGATCTGGAGAAGGACAACCCAGCCAGAGAGCTCAAACCCAAAGCTCAGATGCTATGGAAAATGGGTGTCTGCCTGTCTGCCATGTGTCCGTGCCGGTGGTGGGCTAACTGGCAACCCACACATTTCACAGCAACCAACTAGGCTAATCTCATGTTGATCTGAAGTCCAACAGTTCCATGAAAATTAAACTAGCCACTGGAACCACACCAATTACCATTTGCAAAGAATTTGGCCATTATGCTGGCAATCCATCCCCCATCCCAGATTGTATAAATATTCAAGTATTGCTACAGAAGTGTGGAGGAAGATCTGTTGCGTTATGTTTGCTGGTCTAAAGTTGTTCAAATGTTTACAAATGTGTTTCTACTACTTTCTGATCTCCACTCTCTCTTCTGAACCATGTTGAGATGGGAAGCTGAGACTTGAAAAAGAAAACAACAAAAAAACACCAACCAAAAAAACTCCTGTGTATTCTAGAAATACTATTAAACATTTACAGCCTATATGAGAGAAGAATAAACAACTGAGAAAGTACTGATTTGAATAATGCATAAGTCCCTTCCTTTACCCTTAGAAACATTGAAAGAGACACTTTGAGTGACTGAGACAAAGCACCATGTGTACTGGATAGCTTTGCCACTTCCAAAGCTCCTAATTCACATCCAGGCAAAACCAGCAGCAACGTTAGCTGCAGCTCTGATAGACCCTGGGTTTGGTTTTAGTCCATTCTGTACCTGCCAGAGTAACACCTCACACTGCCACCACCCTGCCTGATGATTGTACCTGCCAGAGTAAACCTCACACTGCCACCACCCTGCCTGATGATTGTACCTGCCAGAGTAACACCTCACACTACCACCACCCTGCCTGATGAGAAGCCTGAAGACCAGAATGGGCTGCCAGGATCTCACAGGGCTCAGCACAGGCAGAATTCACCTTTCCTCTTGAATGCTTTCAGCAGCTCTCCACGATCTCCCTTCTACTGAAAGTAACAGTACTTATGGCAGGTAGTTTAAGATGGTTAAAGCTGCTCCTTAGTTGTGGTTAGTAGAGTGCCAGCACAGCCACAAATGTGTTTATAAAACACACTGAAGGCAGACGTCAGCCTGCTCTGCTAACACTGCACCTAACCCATCACGTCTGAGCAAGAAAGCCCTGTGAAGAGCAGGATTCATTTGTGTGGGCTCTGAGCCAGATGAAAACAGCCACACAGCATCTGGTCAGCTTGGCATGTGGGTAGAAAGGGCTCGCAGAGACATTAGCCATATAGGCATAGCTGACTGCACAGCACTGGAATACTTCTCATGGCAAGACAGGTAGGTGATGTGAAGGAGAAAGATAGTCCCTTGCATGAGCACAGGACCTCACGCTCAAGCACTGTCTGTCAAGCATCACAGCATGGTCCACATTCAGGTGAACAATACCAGAGGTGAAATGTGTTAATCTGTGTATCAAAGGGGACATAACGTAGCAGGGAGTGTGTCTGGAGAACTGGTGGGATGTGAGGGGTTACAGTGATATGACAAAGGATCCAGATGCCACTCTCCAAATCCTCCAGCTGCACTGAGCACAAGTGGATGGATAGCCAGCATGCTCTTTCTGGTAATTTTATGCTGTGGCTGTCTGAACAATATCTCACCAGTGGATAATATCAGTTGTTGGTTATATACATGTTTGATAACAACCAGAACACTCTTTCAAAAAGCCAGTGGTGGTTGGCTTTGATTGCCTTTTTCTTTTTTTCTGCAGCGAAGCTTGCTTTCCCAGTCTTTCTCTTTCAAGCTCAGGGAAGCTAACTGCAGAGAAAGTAAAAAGGTATTCAACACACTAGACAAAATAATTAGGGAAATATTCTACCATTTAAAAATGTTTTGCTGGGTTTAAAAGAGCAGCTTGTTTATTACCCTTAAAATGAAGGCATATGCCCTATGCTCAGCTATACAAATCAGATGTCTGACAAAATAACATCAAATAATAAAGAACTGCTTTCAGAAAAGGGCAAGCAATGTAACAGATTTATAAGCTCCAGTTAGAACACACGTTAGACATAGTTTTTAATCAAATTTTATGCAGCAAGTAATGCAGAATGCTCTTAACTTGAAAAAGGCAACATCAGTAATAAGTGCTATAACAAATCTGTGCTGAAGCTGGAAGAGCCTCTTCCTATGTTTTCTGTCTGTTTGGCTGTATGATATAATTTCCCCACATTTCACAGAGAGTCATTATATCATCTTCTTGATATGTTTTTGCTACAACTCACTATGATTTCTGGAAGTACTACAGGTGAGATGAAGTTGTTGTGACAATGCTGAACTGCCACTTTTGGGGGAGCTTCATGGACCCCCTGAACAGAAAACATAGTGACCATCAGGTAGAATCAGCCCAGGTACCCACCCAGACCCACCTGTGCCTGGCAACAGCCAAAATAAAAACCTAAGGGAAAAAATAAATATAACAGCATAAAAAAGGAACAAGCAAGACATGATCTTTGCTCTGGTCCATTGTACCCACTGCCAAGACCAAACAGGCAGACAGCTACAGAGGTGGGGCTTGCATTTAATTACACTTTACTTAATGGCTATTAGCATCCAAGTGCCACGAGATCACCAGGAACCCCGTGCTCCAAATACCAACTCAGCAACTCCTAATTCAATCACAGGAAAATATGTACACACTTTATCATCCCACACTGGAAGCATATTTAAAAAAAATCTCTAGGAACATATTTTCCGAGAGAAATGAAGAAATTCAGGGTGGGAAGTTCTTCTCTAAAGGTTTAGCAATAGCATTTATCTTTTCATCAGTGTTGATAGGGTTACAATGCAATACTGCCAACAAGCATCCCTGTTGACATCCAGACTGATAACTGTGTTTTGATATCTTATCAAGCATGTGACTGATTCAAAATACCTTGATAAATTAATTATTTTCAAATTCTAACAACTTTGAAAAACATACAGAAATCACCAGATGTGGGAAAACCAATTCAATTTGGTATCTTCTATATTTGTTATGGCGAAATAGGATTCTGCATTAAAAAAAAAATTAAAAATTAGATACTTCCACTTGCAATGTGAACATACAAATATGGCACTGCATGAACACTTGAAATATCCCTCTGACTTTCAAATAATTTGTATCTATTTGTATATAATCTGTATGTGTTCCACAACTAAGAATATTTGTCTTTGAGAGCAGGATTCCAAACACAACTCAAGATCCAGGAACAAATGTGTGTGAATAGTTAGTTGACTTATCTGTTTCTAAAACCAAACACCTTGGTTTGGAGCTAAAAGTGAGCTTAGTAGGAAACAATTCATATCTTTGTTATAAGACAAAGTAAGAAAAGGAAGGACAGGTAGCTGCACTGTTTCGCCTCCCTGTGTGTCTGGATCATGTCAATAAAGCACACTGCCAGCAGCTTCAGAAAACATGGGCTTTGCTCTGCAACTGCTTGCTACTACAATCTGAATTCTCCATCACTTGTTTGGTTTTCTTTCAGCAAAATTGCGGATTAATTCAAAACTAAAAAAAAAGAAGGGGGAAAAAAAGGGGGTGGGGGGATGGGGGAAGGAAAAGTCTCCCATAGAGAGAGATAAACCAATTTAAACAAGTAAGAGCTGTTCCCAGACCTCTGAACAAACCTTGGACTAAACATGATGTTTAAAATTTTTTTGGATCAGCACTCTTGTATTTTACACAGTACTTTACCCATACACCCCCTTATCCTCCTGTTCCTAGCATCAACACAGCTAGAAATATACATTAAAAGGTTTTTCTTGCATACCTCAGATCTGGTTAGACTTAGGAAGTGCTAAAAATCATATGAGGAAATTTATTCTTACAGGCTTTTGACCTTGCAAGTCTTGGTGCTTCCTGCCTTTGCAAGAGCCTCACAAGCAAGTCATTCCTAAAGGGGGATATTTGCCATTGGGAAGGAGTAAAACTATTTTGATGGCCTAAGCTATGGCCTGGAGCTTATAAATAACTCATTAAATACATTTGAATGTATGCAAGTTAACATAGGAAAAAATTCACAGCAACCAAGCTGATACTAAAGACTCCTCTGTCCTGGATTTCATAGCCAGCAGGTGCCCACACTGACTGCACAATGAGACACAAGGTATGTCACAAAACTGCACTAAAGACTCATGGGGTGGTTTGGTTTTGCCATGCCAGAGTCTCACCTGTTACTACAGAAATTCCTGTTGGTTTGTAGGGACCTATACTTTGAAAGAAGGTCTCTTACAGTATGTGCTTTGTGCCTACATAACATGCTCCCTCCAGCAGCAATAAACATTTGGCAAAGTGATTCTGAATTTCCTCAGACTAACCCTCTGTGCCTATGCACTCATGCAATATCCTGCCAGGGTGAAAGAGGAGCTCCTAACCATACGCACAGCGTGCTGGCAAAGCAGCAGGCGCTTGGTTTCCCAGAGCTCTTCCCATGAGGTGGTGTGCAATGCTATCACAAGCAGTGGCTCCACCTTTAATTTCTCCTAAAACTCCACCACTTCCGAGGCAGATGGCAGGCTGCACCCTGAGAGAGGCAACTTCACAGGAAGTCTTTGCTCTGTGTGGGGATGCTGCAGAGTGGAGCTGAACTTTTGCTCTTCCTCTGTTATATCCACCTGCTTTTTCCCTCTGAGTTTCATCACTTGTATGTCATCCCATTCACATTTTACTCTGCCATGTCATAAGCCATCTGCTCCACTCAGTGTCCTTCAAAGGGGTGCTCACATGGAAGCCACTCACAAGAAGGTCACCCACAACCTTTTCTTTGAAGAATTTGTTTGCCACTTGCTTGTTATCAGTGCTCTGTATGCTCTGAGTAGAGAGAAAGATACCCAAGCTGCAGAATCTCCAGAAAGGTGACAAGAGTGGTTGAATTTCAGAACACAAGTTTTCATACAACTGTGAGAAGATTTAGGAGCAAATGGCAGCACTAATGAAACAACATTTTTGTTTACTGCATCAGAGCTACAAGTTACACTTGAGGAATGACATTCTCAACAGTGTCAAGAAAAAGTGGTGTTTACTTTACAAGGAGTAAATTTTAACCCAAAGGCAGTCAGAAATCAGGAGAAAGTCTGACTTTTTCTTCAGTGAAACTCCTATGTTCACACTCCAGTGTGTGGGTATCTTTTTTGTCTCCTTGCTGATTCCAGAAATTCAGAATAGTTTGATATATTTCTACAGTGACTTATTTGATAGTTATTCTATAACTAGCTGACTGATGTGGAATAATCAGCTCCTTCCCATACACCCTGCTTACCACACTCAGCATGGTATATTGGGTTAACATATCTTAGGCAAATACAGCAGTGCTCCCTGCCAAGTTTGCAGAGTAGTCCCAAGAAGGTGCCTGCCAACGAATGCTTCTTAGTGGGCACAGTGAGTTGACAATTATGGGGATTCTTCCAAATACATATCCTGCTATGAATTATTGTCCTGGATTTATCATGAATTACTACACTGTCTTCATTAAATGTGACAGTAAGCAGGAGACTTGCTGAAATACTGAATAAAAACTGATGAGGGAGTCATCAGCCACTTGCACACCTGCTAACCACAGGAATACAGCACTGCAAGAGAGATGATCCATATTATTGATACCACATTGGAGTCTTTGTAATGGGAAATGACACAAGTTTTCTTTCAGTCTTTTTCACTATTTTTCCCCAATGCATTGATGACAGTGATAATACGAAACTGCTCTTGTTCAAAACACAGTGGCCTAGAAAATGCATAAACTGATGCCAATGTGCCTGCTACAGAGCAGGAAGATCCCAGTGGGCTCCCCTTAGGTGATTATTCCAGTATGGGTCAACTGTTGCAATATTCAACAACCTGAACGTCATTCAAGTAGTTATTCCCTACTGTGTCCTTTACTCTCAAAAACTTGGATATTTCCTACAGCACCCATTTTGGAGTATCCACACTTGCTTGTTCTTGGGAAACACCCTAGCAATCTGCAGAGATGAATCTTGTGCAGCATTGCTGTTTTGTATGACATGGATGGTCCACACTACAAAGTGGTGTGTTCAGCTGGTTTGCTCTACACCACAGCTCTGCTTTCACACTTCTCTGCATGGTTACAAGAGACATTTACTACACAAAGATTTTGCTGGTAAAGTTAAGAACCTCATTACCCAAGAAAGCTTCTGAAATGTAGGCAAATGTAACAAAACTCTGTAAGCCTGGCAGAAAGTTGCTGTTGTGAAAGACTCTGACAGTAAGGGATGATTCCCTTTCAGAGTTGCAGGCTGTTTTGAAAATACGAAATACACCACTGTGTTTATTTACTTATGCTTTTAAAGTGTCTCCTCAGCACCACTGTCCAGAGCCAACAGCAGCTCAGTCTTTGCTGAGATACAGCAGGGACAAACTTTCCTGCAACTCTCCATGATTTAGGCTGACTCTGTGCAATACCATTTGTTGCTGTGATGTACTGCCAATTAGCATATGCAAAATGCAAATTAAAATATGTATTCCACACACAAATCACCTTTATTTTTAAAAGGCTTGCCTAAAGAGGGGGTGGAGCTGTCACTTTTAACAATAGCAAACACCTAATAGCAAACACTCACATGTAAAACTACTGAAAAGACCTGGTAGGGGTGCAGTGCTGGAGCACATCTGAACCCACACCTTCTTTCAAGACACAAAATAAAATTCTTTGAGTTTTTTTTGTTTGTTTGGGGTTTTATTTGGGGGGAGGCATTTATTCATGGTGTATTGCATACATATGCCTGCTACCAAATGCTTCAAAACAGCATAGCTGGAAATATTGCAACAGAAAAGCTTGCAGAGAAGAACCTTTCCCCCTGAATGTGTAAGTGAGCAGGTAACGCTCTGTGAGAGATGGTAAGTACCCAAAACACTTGAATAAAAAGGAAAGACTTGGCCTGTGTTATTATTATTTTCTGTGAAAAGATGACCCCTAAAACGGAATTTTAAAAATTGACGAGCCCCAAATCCTTCCTTATTTTATCATTATTTGCCCTTGAAAATCTTGAGACCAAATTTCAAAGCCTCTCTGCCATATCTCCTGTAGCATCCTATGGCACACAGAAACTCAGGGCAACTATTTCATCAAGAAACAATTATTTTCACTCATGTCATAAAGATGGGTACTGATCATCTGGGAAACTGAAAGAGAAAGCTGAAAATATTGCTGTTACAGCCTAGTTGCTAACTGACACACGGTTATATGGAATTATTTTAGGACAGTAAACACTATTGAATAGTTAAAACAGCAGTATTCCAAGAGAGGCCACAGTAGCAGTGGCTAAAAGTGTATTATTCAGGTGAGGCTTATCCCTCTTTGCATACAGGCATGCTGGATGCCATGTAAGCATATCCTCATGGAAGAGGTTAAAGACAACTTCTTCCCATGAGCATAAGCTCATGCTCGCAGCAAGTATATCTGGTAAGCAGGGCAGAAGCAACACAAGGTGTGCCCAGCCTTAGCTGCTTGCTCTCATGATGCTGGGAGTTACAAGCCCATGGGAAGACACCAGGATGGCCCTCAGTATGGGTCCTACTCTGAACAAGGGCTTGGTGGTGGCTGAAGCTGACCTGGCAAGGCAGGATGTGTCAAAAGCTGCCCTCTGAGGTCAGTCACCTCCAGAGGAAGAGCAGTAGCAAACAGCAGGGATGGTCACTTCTGAGATAACTACAAATATTTCCACACGTGACTGTGCTCTAAGGGTAGCTTGCAACCATTATTTAATTGCAATTTCAGCTTCACCATTTTGCAGTAATTGACGGCTGAGTAAGAAATCCAACAACTGCCTATATGGCTGAACAAATTATAATCTGCTTATAATACTTTCCTTACTCAGCCACCCACTATAGTTGAAATATTTGATTGCTAAATTGATTTTTCATTAATTTAATCTTCAAGGATTATTCTGAAGCTGGACCACACACAATAAAAATAGGGATTTTATTAGTCATATAGTCACAGGGCACACAGAAAAAAGCATGTGCCCTGGCTGATGAATCCTGGCTGCTGTATAATTTGTTGTTCCAATGCCAACTTGCAGAATACCATTACTTCATCACAGTTGTTCTGATAGAAGTGAAAAGAAATTTGGGTCCCATTAGTCCTTTTAGAAAATCTTGACCTTGAAAATATGAAACCACTTGGAAGACACTATTAAATAGCTGCAATAATAAAAAATTATCCCAATACTGAAATTATAAATTAAGAAAAGCCCTTTCTCATTGCAGGAGATATTTGTTATCAGGAAGACAGTGTTTCCTGAAAGTGCTCTGCAATAGTTTCACAGCAAACAAATGCTTTTAAAACCATGCAATGTGATTACCACAAAATACCTCCTTGCAGAAACTATAATCAATTAGCAAAAGGTCGTTAATACAAGACACTTTACAAACACTTGTCACTGAAACTACTCTCACAAACAAATGTTTGGTGGAGAGCAAGAAGGAGACCTAAACTTTTTTTTTTTCAGGGAAAGCTTGCTAGGAAGCAGCTACATCTCCTGCAGGGAATGAGATGTAGTCAGCAACATAAATTCGTGGTCAGTGCAAGCCAGCTTAAAATTCTCGCTTGGTAATGTTCGAAAATTACCTCTTTTTTTCCTGCAGGTCTTAACTCCCCCAGCCTAAGCAAAGCAACAGAATACTGCTGACGTCCTCATGGTCTAGAAAGGACAGTTTTATTTCTAAGGTCAATATTCTCCCTTTTGGCAAGATTTTCCATTCATTTCAGAGACTAACCCAGGCCCAGAAGATTTCAATGTGGTGCCCATTGACTAAGGAACTAATCAGCTACACCAAAAATGCCTAAAGCCCTGGACTGACCTGAAGGCTAATCATGTCTCAAGCAGTTTACACCCACAAGGGACTCTCTTTAACACCAGAGCTTTAAAAGAGGAACTAGAGAATAAATGAAGGAAACACTAGCTTCTGTGCAATCTTTCCATATTACGGGTAAGATTCATGCCAGCTTGTGTGATGAAGGTGTAAGGAAAGAATGTGTACAAAAGGCATAGATGGTTCCTGACAGATGTCCTTTGAGCTGCTCAGCAACATGTCAGTGAACTACATTCTCTTTTTTGTTTCAACTTCCTGTAAAAAGGATGTTCACATGGGTAGATCTGGGGTTTAGCATAACCCTGTGCACAACCTTCTGCAATGTCCATAATGGTGAAGCAGAGGATACTTTGTGCTGAGGAGAGTCCAGAGGGGGCTGAAATTTTAGTAATAAAATAGTTTTGAAACCAGACAAATATTTGCATCAACCCTGCAAACCCAAGATTCTCTCCCCTAAGAAATTTCTTCTACTTTCCTTTAGTAACAACTCTAGTCACTTAAAGTGTTCTATGAACACACACAACTTCCCAACTCCCCTCAACCCATTACTGTAGGGAAGCAGTGTGAAGAACCACTTCACAATCGAAATTAGACAACCTGGACTTGACTTTTTTTTTTTTTTTTTTTTTTTGCCAGAGCCTCTTTATTTTCTTGCACGTATTTTTAAACTATTTTGATTTCCTAAGGACAGAAAACAGTTCAGCCCATTATAAATATTTTAATAGGAAACTTTTACTGCATAGTTAATTTTTACTGATAGGCATCTACAGAGTAACATTTTTAGGTTCCTAGAACCTTCAAATTATTGTCCTGCTGGAAATGATATGCATTTGAATTTCTGCTGGTGGTTTTCACATCACAGAGATCATAACCTCCAAAGAAGTTCCTTCTATACTTTGAGTCAAATTCAATCTCTTATTTCAGTAAAACTTCCTACCACACTGCTCCAGTGAATTAGTTGTGGAAGGGAACACACAATGAATGGAACAGACACTACGTTTTTCATATGTTTTAAGGTTTGCACTCATGTCACCAAATTAGGCCTGATTTTTATTGGTATTAAAGGTGGCTCACGTCCTCTTAGCAGCTCAGAAGTTGTTTTATTTACACCCGTTTTGTGCTCTCTTTGTCAAAATTCTGCAATGTATCCTTAACATAAATGAGAATAATTCCTTTTAAAAATTTTTTTTAGAATAAAATCCAGCTTTTGTATAGTCCGAAGCACCTCTTATAATAAACACACAAATCTTTGGAGTCTGAGTATTTTTGAGCAATGTTTCAGGTCTGAATGAAAACAAAAAGTTGCATCTTGCTGTTCAGTATCAATCTGAAGGTAAGTAAGTTAGCATGGTCTAGACAAGCTGTGCCACATATGATGCATACACAGGTGACTAACAGCAACAAAGACCTCATAAATCTGCAGATTTAGTCCCCTGATGACTCATCAAATCACATCACATTCTGTGAGCTGACTGAGCTCTGTCTTAAAACCAATCAATTTCTTCCTCCACTGCAACTACTGATTCACATCTCACAGATCTGACAACTAGAAATGTTCTTCTAATGTCCAGCCTATATTTACTCAGCTCCAAGTTCCCCTTTTCTCCCATGCTGATGTTTCCCCCCTGAAAAGAATGTGGAGAGCAATCTCCTTTCAACCTCATGTTACTGAACTAAACCAGCCAGGTTTTGACTTTGTTTGCACAACGTGAGCTTCAGTATCATTTTAGTCATCACTGTAACCCTTCCTAATGATTATTCCACTCAGATTTCTCTCTGTTGTGTTTTTTTTTTTTTTTAAATCCCAGGTGTCCAGTTTTTCTAGAGTAAGCTCTGCAATGCAGCTACTACATTAGCAATTCCCTGTCTCTGCAGGAAATATCTCACTTGATACTTTCTTGGATCACAAGACTTTCCTCACCACTGGATCACATCAGTGCCTCATAGTTACTCTGTGACTGACACACAGGTCTTTTGCCTCCTCTGTCGTTTCCAACTGGTAAATCTCTAGCAGAAATTCTTTTTAGCAGCCATTAAGTGTGATCCATACTCTTCAATTTCATCTCATTTCTATTACTTGAGTCCTCAAGGTCAGAACACTTTTCCTGTGTAATATTATGACCATCCTTTACACTAATGATGAGTCACAATGTTTTGCTACCACCAAATTCCATTTGTCTACTTCTACGTTTCATGCCAACACCATTAATTAAAATGTTAAATAAGAGAAGTTCTATAGATTGATCCTTGAAAAATCCTGCTGATATCTTCTTTCCAGCGTGACAGTTCTCCATTTAATGTATTTTATTCAGCTCCATTCCATTCTGCAGTACTACTACTTACATCCACTGGACTAATGATTTCCCACGTGTAATCCTGTATCCAACACTTAAGTCCAAACAGTACCAGATCTAACACATTGCTTGTATCTAGGTATCAGTGTATCTTGACAGAATGACTTCCACAAATCTGTGCTGCATTTGTTTGAATGTTCTAATATCGTGGTTGCTTAAAACTAATTTAAGGGTCAGGTAAAATGAGATGGTAGTAAATTACCTCTTAAGAAAATTGTCATTAAAGAAATTTTATTTCAGAGTAACCCATGAAACAGAGAAAATTTGTATGCAAGAAATTGACTAAAGCACTAAAAAAATCAGCTATTAAGCAGCAGTGATCTAAAATGGTTGTAAGAAAAAGGGCAACTAATGATGTAGATTTGATACAGAGCCTTAGAACACAATGTGTTCCAAAAAATAACCTTCATTCTATGAACTTGTGTTTTAAATGTGACTATCTTCCTGTATCTACCAACAAACTAAGCATTCATGCACCTTCACGACACAGAAGTGGAAAAGCGCAGATCCATGAAAATACAGGAGAGTTTCTCTTAGAAGATGGAGCATAGAAAGAAAAAGCTATTATAAGTGCTAATGAAAAATGATAAATAGATGAATTTCTGCTCTTCAAACAAGTAATGTATTTCCCAGGCTGGTTAGAGATGTGATTACAATTTGATTAGCATTGTGCTCTAGCAGAATTATTGAGCTTGCCTTTGCTAGAAAGTTAGCCAACATCGTTGAGAGATCTGCAGCTCTTTGCCTAGATTCAGCTGTGGAAAGACTTTTGGAAGATGATCTGCACCACTGGACCCACTTTTTCCTGGAGCTTTTTAGATCTTTACTGGAGAATGCATTCACCCAGGAGGCAAGCACTATGAACTGCTAACAAGGATGTTTCTGAGAGCATGTAACCAAATTAGCAGCCTATCTGCAGCTGAAAGAAATGCCTGACCAGAGTGGAGCACTGCAGCTTGCTTGGACTTCAAACACCACATTGAAAAATAAACCACAAGTAGCAAACCCAGAAGTATGCTGTCTAGTTTGAAGGGATGCTCTGAACAAAAGATGGTCTAGCCCAGAGGCCAGCTGTGTCTCCTGGGATTGCCTCCTGCTCCCTGGAGCTCTAAGGCCACCCACCCATCATATGCTAGGAGTGCTCATGCCCTTTATGACATGATGGAGGCTGCTTCCGTGTCTCATCATGGCTCAGGAGGTGGATACAGCAAGCGTGTGGCTGATGTCTGGTTGATTGTCACTTTACCTGGATCATGCAACAACCACATCTGTAGTGAGACAACATAACAGGGGCCACCAAACGCTTCCCAAAGGGCCTCCATAGGCTACTCCAGCCAAAAAGGCTGGAAATACTGCCAAGAATACATCAAATCTATCAGTACTAGTTATGCCGGTTCCCTCTAGAATATTACATTAAGGTCAGTTCTGTAGCCTTAGCTTCAGGTCACTTCAGGATCTGGGTGTAGGATGTTTAAATGACTGTTTAAAGCTCAAGAGTGATGACCCTATTCTTCTGGTGCAATGTCAATCTCAGCCACATGAATAAAGTAATTTTCTGCAGCAGTTCCATCTGCAGCAGTTCCATCTCTCCTCAGGTGAGACTGAGACAAATGCTTCTGCTTGAAGAGCAGCTTCTGAATTTATTCCCTTCAGCCTGGTCTTTGTTAACACAAACCTTTAATATAAAATGTTTCTACAATTTAAATATGATCTATTCATGATAGTGATCGGGTTCCTATGTAATCATTGCACTAAAGTTCTCAGAACCACTACAGAATACCAGGAAATGCTGCTGCCACCTGATAGATTATTTAGTTACTGAAATGACTCAAGATCTTCTGGCATACACTGTAACATGCACGAAGGCAAAGTTAGAGCTAAAAGGAGGAATGGTGGGAAAAATAACACCCAACCATATATCTTTTTCAAGAAAAACACAACAAAACAAAACATAAACACAAACCAAGGAATTGATTACAGTTAGTCCTTTAAACCATAATTAGATGAAAAGTGGTTTTTTTCGGAACAAATTGGGTTCTTTTAATACAGCGATGCTCTCTGAATTAAACTTGAAACGGAACAGTAAGTTGTATGCTGATCTGCTGCACCAAATCTTGTTTTCCAAAGCCAAAAACAGGTAACAAATTGCATTACTCCATTGTATTCTACAGCCTTACACTCTTAATTTTATCATTCCAATAGAGAATTTGACTGAAGCTGAATATTGTCCTAAGTATCCAGTGTCCCTACTGACCACTTGCTTCACAGCTGACCAAAATTCTTCCAAGGAAACCCAAACCTTTCCAGTTTTAATTAACAGATTGTAACATATTTCCTCACTGAGGATGTAAATCAGACAGAAACATGGAAATACTAACACTATTTCCTCTCTTCAAACACCACTGCTGCCAGCAAAACTGTCTTTCATGTGGAGAAGAGCTAGAGAACTACCTGCCCTCCTGTTGCAGCACAAGGAAAACAGACTACTAATTCTCAGTGCTCTTCTGCATTCCTAAGATATCCAAAGACATTAAAAATGGGCAGCCACTACACTGATCTGCCTCCTCCTGCAGAGACCGAGGGCTTTATTTCCCCTCTTCTGTCACACCCAATCTCATGAAGGCTGCTATTGGACACACATTAGTCCTGTGGCAATTTTCCTGAAAATACACATTGGAGAGGCTCCTTCAGCCTGGAGATAGATTTACAATTAACTGAGATTTCTTTTTAAAATCCCATGTTGGGGTGCCTGGATGTTGACAGAAAACAGATTTGTACCGAATGCAGCAGAGGACATATTTAAATATTTTAACTGTAGTCAGACTTGGCTTTTCACCTGCAAACCATTCAGGAATCTAGATTTGCTTTATGAGATCATGGAATATTCACTGGCATATCAGCTGCAAATACAGAGGTCAAATTGTTGGGTGATGTCTTTTGTCTTACTTGTCAGGGACAGCTCTCACTTCTCAGTGACGGTTCTTACTACTCAGTGGGTTTTGCACATCTACCTGTATCTGGGATGCTTTTTGGGTACACTGCTCCATTAAACTGTGTGCAAATACATCATCTTCCCTCTTCTTTCATTCCATAGAGAAGAGACATGGGGATATCATGTATTTACAGATGTTCTTGCAGCTGAAGTTGTTTGGAGGAAAATATTCAGCTTTTCAAGCAAGTTTTCTTACAAGTGCATGTTACCTGTTATTAAGAACAAACCCCAATATCAGCATGCAGTTCTTTTTCAACTGTGTGAAGTATCACTTGCCGTTCAGTGGACAAGACCCAACATCCAACATGACAAGTCAAATGCGTTAGGATGTTCTAGTGAAAAGCTGCTCTATCGGTTTGATTTAACCTCTGGGATGATGAAGGTATTTTCAAAGGCTTTTGTTCAGGGAAAAAGGAGTGAGTTAGTAAATGAGGGCAAGAAACTCTTCTTCAAACACCAAGGCATGGTGTTAGGTACTAAGGATGCTGACTAATACATACCATATTCCTGCCGTCTTTATAGTAAGATCATATAACTTCTTCAGTGTTTTGTGACTACTTTACCTTTCATGAGACTTTAAAATTAAATGTAGTTTCAGAAAATTAAACACTCCATCGAGGGTTTACATTTTGTATACATCCAAGCCAGCAGTCCTATGCATTCCCTCATTAAGTGCATAGGGAATGCCAATATTAAATTCAAACCAGACACATGTTCTGTTTCTCTTTCAGCAGCATGGAGTTCAAAAGAATAAACATTCCCTATTGTTAATTAAACAATATATAAACTCACGTTGTTAAAATCCATTTTGCAAACACATGGGCTGAGTGCTGAACTGCAGAGCTGAGTCACACACCAAGGCACAAGTCAGTAAAAATTACAGCTGCCCACTGCAGCTGTGCTATCCATTATGCTGGGACTTAACCACAGACAACAATAGAAATCTCATTGCAGGCCAGAAAGCCAGGGAGAAGAATGGACCATAAATCAAGCTGTGGCACTTTTAAATGACATCTCTCCATTAGAGAGGTCCATGCAATGAATAGGCAAATTGTGACGATATTATAGCAAAATTCTTTAAAAGGATCACTGAATGTCTTTGCATTTGTTAGGAATACAGCTAACATACGAGCTTCACATCCATGTGACTTTTTGAATGAGTTTGATTTAATGTAGGGATGCTGGGGTGGTTTTTCATTCTGGCAAGGTTATATACCTGGGACGCCTCATCTCTGAGAATCATAATGCCAATAGGTATGGCACCATTTCTCCTAACACCAGCTGGACGTGTGCCTTGTCACAGGAAACCTGAGAGGCTTCTGTCCTGCCTGTCACACATCAGGCAGAGAAGGGAAGAAGAAGAAGGTGTCCTCTATGGATATAGGAAGACATGGTTTTCTAGCTGTATGAAGGGACATCCATAGTCCCAAGGATATAAACTACAAAGAAAGAAATCCCTAAAAGAAAAGTGAATCAGATGAAAAAGCTACCTGCCTGCAGTTTGACTTTATCTTACTTGGTTCTTTTTCTGAATGAGTGGATGCAGCTGGAGCTTCTACCCCACCCTGGTCAGTAGAGGATTCTTGTACACAGCTGTGGAAATACACCCTAAACAGCAAAATGTAAACGTTCTCTTTGTGTCTTCCCTTCCTTTTCCAGGAGAAAAAAACCAAACCAAACCAAACCAAACACAAACAAACCAACCAACCAAACCCAACTATATACCACAAGAACTTCTTTTCCCCCCCACTATAACACAACTGTTTTACACAAAGCAAGCATGAAAATATAGAATGCTTGGGTTTGTAATTTAATTGCTGGAATGTGTACTGCCTTATTTTAAAATAGTCTGGAATTTCAGGCAGGTAAATTCATAATGTGACTACTGCATTAATATTGTAGAATCTGATCCTGCAAAAGAGTTATGCATGTATTACACTTTACAGATACAATGAGCCCCATTGAATTCAGGAGCTGGCTTGAAAGAGTGCTGCAAATGATACAGTTCCAAAAATAATGAACTGTATTATTCATTACATATATAAGAAAATAGCACAGTATATACATATGTATGCCTGCCTACATTTTTATTATGGACAAGAGCTCCAGTTAAGTTTGCTTAAAATTGTTTAATATAATACATTTGGTTTAGTTGCCTATATCTTTGCCAAGCTATAATTATTTAGCTGAAATTTTCTAGGCTAGATGTTTGCCTCAGATGAAATTTTGTTTTTTAATTTTCACCAAAAGAAAAACAGATTAAAAAAATATTAGGGAACCATGTTATTTGCCTGTGTCAAAATGAAATAATTTTAAAAATAAAACCCCCTTTTTCCTTACTGTATTTTTCAGACAATAAAATATATGGAGGATGTTCGATCAGTCACCAAATGTTTTGTCTGTATGGACCATGCTCTGCCCTTGGGATTTGGCTCCTAAAGCACAACTCTTAGAGACAGAGTCTTCTGAAGCCACCAACTGCACAGCTCAAGAACTGGGGACACTCTGTGCAGCAGAAGATTCCAACAAGACTCAAGGCAGTGGGTTTTTTTCAGTTTAATTTGTAGAAAATAGGATTTTAGTGTTTATTTTTTGAAATTCACTATTATTTGTATAATACCAAGGTTGCTGACTCAGGAATCTCATGGTAGGACATGAAATTCTCCATCTAAAAGTGTCTGTCATGCAGGGCTTGATTGAAGCAGCCAGTGTTAAGTGTCTGGTGCTATCTGAGGCGCTGCACGTCTCCGAGACATCTCCATGGGGCTGGCACAAATGCCACAGACACAGGCAAGCAAGGGCACTTTGAATGGCTCTGGCCATCCAAGCTCTATAATTGAAAGCAACTCAGTGTCACAGCTCCTCACACTATATGAACTAGAAAGATGAAGAGAAGGGTTCAGAGCTCATTTCATGAGAAGAGATTAAATCAGAGCTAATGTTTTCAGTACAGAGAAGTGAAGCTGGAAGGTGGTGTACCATGGCAGCTTAAACTGATGTAATTCACAGCTACCATATGCCTGTACTCTTTTCTAT
This sequence comes from Indicator indicator, assembly GCF_027791375.1. Classification (NCBI taxonomy): domain Eukaryota; kingdom Metazoa; phylum Chordata; class Aves; order Piciformes; family Indicatoridae; genus Indicator; species Indicator indicator. Next base: position 17,374,543 of record NC_072032.1, on the reverse strand, counting down.
ATATCTTTATTTCTCAATATATCTTTTTATTCCAGTCACATGGTCCCTCCCTCTTCTCTACACCACTAGCACATGTGCTGTCAGGTGGTGACTTCAGGGAGCTGCTGTGGCAGGAAAACAACCCAGCAGTAAAGTAGTTGAGCTTCCACAGCCCTGTACTTTGAGAGATGTGGTACGAATGAAACTGGGGAAAAACATGACAGAGGTAAAAGGACTAGTTAATCTGAAGGAGAATGTTGGTGTGACAACAAAATAGCTCTAAGCAATCGTGGAGAAATGTAATCTAGAAATTACAAAAGAGTTTCTAGCTTTAACATCTTGTGTTCTAAAATCAGTTCCAGCAGCAGTAATGAGAAAACAATCCTAAATAATGGAGCTCGACCAATTTGATAAAGGGATTGTATGACACAGGCCCAGCCTTGCTGCATTTCCCTCTAACACCCCTTTAATACTGCCATTCAAAGCCAACTCCCTGCCCACACCAGCAGCACGGAACGCTGGGCACCAGTGTGATCTGTCAGTGCCCTCTGGAGCATGTGAGAACTCCTACCTCTTTCTGCCACCAGGTGTGGTTGGAGTAGTTGTCTGTAGAGAGCAGATAACCCCAGTATGAGGCTTTTGTGTGCTGAGAAAATCACAGGTTACGGAGCCTGTCATATTTATAACCTCCTGGCACCACTCAGGCACTGTGCATTGGCACAGATGGAAGAGGACACATTCAGCACCTCACCAGAAACTCAAGAAACAAGTGTGTTACTGGTGTTGCTTCTTCAGCCCTAACTTGAGGTCTCCTCTGTGTGCAACTCTTAATTCCATTAACTCCATTTAATTTATCCACAGGCTTGTAAAAGGCTGCCTTAGAGTAGTACATGCTGGTAATACACTGCATGTGCCCTGACTTACTCGGGAGGTGAAAGCAGTTCCTACCTGTGCCCTCCTCAGGCCCACAGGAAGGTAGCTCTCTGCTCCAGTTGCTCATTTCACTGCATGCTATGGTTCATGCATTCCCTTAAGACACCATTTTTAGTTTTAGAGAAGCCTCTGTTTGCTACTGTTGTGAAAGGAACACTCAGGAGATGCGATTAGCAGTCACTTGTTTCAGTAAACACTGAATGTAACATATGCCTCTCAAGTAATGTGTATCCAAACATACAATTTACAAATAATTAACATCATGTTAATTAGTCACATTAATTTATGCCACTTTGTGGAATTATTTCCTCAGAGTCTTTAGGAATGCTGCCAGCAGTTTGAGCCAAAGAGTGTGAAAATTTGCTTGAAGTAACTGTTGTGACTGGCGGTGACACACAGCTTGAACAACAAGCAACTAGGGGCCACAAAGACTGATTGAAGATCGGGAAGCTGCCGAGGTGGTTGCTGCTGACACTGCAGGGCACGGGCGGCAGCCAGGGAGCACTCCCTGGGCAGGGCTCACACACATGAGCTGCTTCCTGGCCTCCTGCCCCATGCCTCACTCAGAGAAACACCTGCAGGGGGGGGATCAGCAGCATCCTGACAAAATCTTGTAGCTACTGCAGGTTATTTCTCATGATGAATCTTACAAAAAACAAAAAAAAAAGCTGTTGAAACCAAACATAACTTCAGAACCGATAAATGCCAAAATTAAGCCTTAACTCCTCAAAAACAAAAGAGAAGCCATTAGGAATATTGGCACAATCTCAGAAAAATCACGGTTATCCTTAAATGTGTGAGGATGGAGCCACTAAACACAGCTGTACATTTCAGTAATACAATATGAAATGTGCCTTGGAGAGGAGAAAAAGAGCCGCTGTCTAAGAACTGAGATGGTGAGGCCAAACAGAAACAAAAGAAGCTACCTGCAGTCATTTATGCTTTGCAATCAATAGTTCTGCTTTCATAAGCAATGATATATTGAAACTAGAATATTTGTATTGGGATTGCAACTGCTCAGTTTTTAGCAAGAAGAAAGTGAACCAGAGAAGTAGCTGTGGCAGGTGGCACAGCTGACTGGGCAAGGAATAGCATCACCAGTTTCTCTTCATGCACCTGAATGCTGAATTATATGGATACTAGAGACACCTCTGTCTGCACTGTATGTTCATTAGATTGCTACAGAGAACAAACAAACAAAAAAAGTAAGGCAGACTGAAAAAGCATCTCAAATGCTAAATACACAGAGCATTCTAGGGAGGCCACACTACCACTGATAAGTAGACACCCAGAAAGACAGGCAGGTATTCAGATGATAATGTAAAAACCAGCAGGCCCTGAGAAGTGTAGTAAGAATCTGTTTTTAAAATTATTTTTAATCCTCTTCCTGTGCCAAGCACCATGAGCCATGATGTTAATGCAAACTGACCAATGCAGCCTCTGAAAAAAGTGCATTGTTGGCCCAGACTTGGGGTTTTGGTGAAGGGAAAATCCCCATTGGTGTCTCTCTTCCCTTACTGCACCACGAAGATATTTGCTGTTCCTCAAGGACAGTATTTCAGTGAATTACTTTAACTAGTTGTTGAGAAATACATCCTTAATTCTGCTGCTGTTTGTAAAAGTCTTCAGGAGTGACTGCCTGGACTTTAAACAGGAATGTTGGTGAATGGCATGGGCCTAATCACTGGGCGAATGTCACTTTTCAAATGATCCATCTCTCAGTTTGCACTTCTGCATAGCACTTGTATAGGTAAACATATTGGTAAACTGCTGTCTCTGCTTCTTAACAAGCTCAAGGAAGAGCTACAGGTAAGGTTAGCATATACAGTGCATGTTAAATGCCATCTGAGGTAAAGATGATACACAAAGGTTTGAAGCCCTTTATCACCTTTTGTACGCATCCCACACACAGCTAGAGACAAAGGTATCAACGTGTATACCACTGCATATAGTCTAAGATTATCTTCCCCTGTCCACCAAAAATGTTTTCCCCCAAAATCTGGAATCACTGCAGGTTACCTAGCCAAGGCAGTTGAGCTACAGAAATAAACAAGTAAACAAATTCTATCTAATACAGATTATATATAGTTTTATACATATATATGCATAAGGAACCCACCATATTCCAAGTATTACGAGCTGGGGGATGCTGACTGGGCTAGTTTCATCTTTTCTTGTCTTTATCCCTTAAAAATAACTAACCAGACTCCTGCACAACAGTGTCGGAAAACATGAAAAGCGCTCAGTAAAGCATAGGATGCCACTGAGAATTTGAGAGCAGAGCTTGCACAGGGTTTAGATACACTCTGCCTTTCCAAGTGATTGGGAAGGAAGCGATACGACTCTTTTCAATCTAAAAGCTGTCTTTGTACAAGCAACCATTTCCACTGCATGTTCTAAACTCATTTTAAATGGCAGGAGAGGTGCCCCATCTTTTCCTGGAGCTGATTATAAAACATCCATTACTGCTGAGATGTTTTTGGCAGTATCTGTTACAGAGTAGAAGGATGTATTTCCAGGTAGGGTTCCCAAGGAGTAACTTCAATGACTCAGTTCAGCTTCTCTAAGGATGGCAGCATCCTCACATTCAACATCCTCTCTGCGTGTGCTCTCTGTACTTGCAGGGCTGTGGTACCTTTCTCTGTTGAGACTGATCCTTTGACAATTAAATACATAAATCTCCTTGTAATTTTTAATGTTACTTCTGAGCCTTTTGCTAGAGCAGCCAGTCTCACTGAAAAGCCCCCACAAGTACCTTCAGGCATGTCTGGACAGATGGCATCCTTATCATACTCGCTAGGAACACTTCAGTTCTACCTGGTTTTGTATCATCCCTCAGCCCCCTTCAGTGCAGCTGCTGTGCCCACCTGATGTCTCTCATGCCATCTTTTGAGTGGAAGTTCTTTTACAGTCACCTTTTGCATAAATTCATTACATGTCCATATACAGCAGCAACACAAAGGAATGTGAGTACTAACTGTCCACAAAACAGACCACACTAGAAACATGTGCCATTACTTAATAAAAATCAATGGCAGTTATGGTGGAGACATGGTAAGAGGGAAGAGTCTAATGCAGGAGACAGTAAATTAGTTTCTAGTTTGGGTTGAAGCACCGTTTTCTAAATTAGTTTGAGTTAAATTTATAATTTATGCTCTCTGTGGCCAAAAGGGACTGCTCTGACCATGTAATCTGACCACTTCAATACACAGGACAGAATTTTCCTGAGATGCAACTCTTTTAAGAGTTACCTTATTTCATTTTAGTCTCCAGATGATGAGTCTGCTACTTTCCCTAGTGAGCTGTTCCCATGCTAACTTACCTTAAATCAAGGAAAATCTGTGTCCTTCAAGGCTGAATTTGTCCAAGTTCAACTTTCACCCACCAGACCCTTGTGTACTTTTATTTGTGGCATCTAAGCTTTCACGAAGACTGTCTTCCATGGATAATTATCCATGTCCAGTCCTAAAGTTATGTCTCAATCACCAAGTGATTCAGCTCCTTCTGCTCCTTGGATAATTCCTTTATGACTCAATTGTATGTTCTCTGGGCCTTTTGTTTCTAGTTATGATTACAGCAGACACTGTTTCACATTCTCTTCCACTGCAGATGGCAAACTTCTCATTTCATCCACCACATCATCTCCTACTTCTCTTCAAATATTGAACAGAATTATTAATTAAACATTTCTAACTTTTCTGTATTATTTGATTTTACATCTTGCATACTGCAATGGACCTAGTCTTGGATTAAGTTGATTTTTATTACTAATATCCTTTAAAATCTTTCTTACTACTTTAATTCTATTTCTACTTACATCATTGATTTCTTTAGCTTCTCCTTTCCACTGCATGCATTTTTAACCTGCAATTTAAATTTACTGCTTCTGCTTTCACATTTTCCCATTATTTCTATATTTACTTGCATTTACTTTTTAAATATAATTCTACAGGTTGTCTATCAAGGACTCTTCAGAACTTCTTTCATGTTTTCACAGTCACAGGTTTTGGATCAATAAGTACAATCTCCTCCAGCAATATCAAGGATTTACAATTCCAATTTTAAATATGTTATTGCCATCATTTACGCCAGATGAGGTTTCAGCTTTGGCAAAAAAAAAGTGGAGATTTTTTAAAGTATAAGATGTAGACCTGGTTCTCTTCACAGACAGAACAAGTTCATGATCACTAGCTGCATATGCAACAAATGCTTCTTAGAAAATCAGTTAATTCCTGGTCCATCAGAATCCCCTGTACTGAGCAGTATTTTCTGCTTTAATAAACCAGCATGTTTGCTTTGGGAACTCAAAGGTAACTTTGATTCTAGTTATGTCCATCACACAGCAACTGGGGAATCTTTATGGTCACCAGGATTTATGTGCCTAATGAGGAAAGCCTTAAGAGCATATCAGGTTTAACAGTGAGTGCCTTAGCTGGAGAGAGAGAAAGAAAGAAAGAATATGGGATTTCATTTCTGTCACCTACACACACTGAAAAAATGATGAGCCATGTCCCTCTTCGGAGAGTTGAAGAGCTTTTGGCTCATACTGAGATGAAACAGTGAGATAAGAACAAATGTATTACTCGGGCATTTCCTGAAACCATGTCAAATCAGTCCCTGAGGTATGCCTCTGTGACCTTCCCCAATCCCTTATTTACTTATTTTTCAATCCAACACAACTTTTTTCGTTAACCATTTCTCAGTGGAAAACAATGTAGGGCCCATGTGACATTCTCCAATAACATTTGGTCTAAACATCTTTTTCAGTGTTGGGTACAGTTCACACCCAGATCATGCTCGTCATTTCTCTCACTTTCAAAGAACTGAACTTGCCCTTTCAAAGAATTTTTGGTTGGTCCATCCCCACTCAACTACAAATTTCTCACAAAGCCTCCCAGAAGCTTTGTTAGGGATTCTTTTACAGTTCTGTTGCGGCAAAGAGTTGTGGTAATGAATTTTGGGGCAAAGACACAATGTCTCCAATACTTTGATGATGTAACATCTAAGGATCTCAACATATAAACATAGAAGATATGATCATGATATGGGAGAGAATGGCATGCCTCTTGCTGGTGCTCACACAGCTAAAGGTGTTTGTCAATGCTTATATATGGAAGCAGAAGAGAGGATAGCTTTGAAATTCTCATGTAAGGAAAGGGATACATAAAGTGAGACATGTACAAAATATTTGTAGAAGAAAGGACCCAAAACTCTGGCCATAGATAGCTGAATAAACTTGAATTCTCTCCTGGGTGAGGGTCTTCATTGGTGATGTGATAAGATCTCCATTTATCACTGGAACAGGCAGATTCATGCAAAAGCACACACCGTGTGCCTGTGTGGTCAATGTCCATCTATAGTTTGAAAAAGCCTAAACTCAATTTAGTTCTTAGGCTGTCAAACTATCTTTGTAGAAGCTTAAAGGCAAGTATAACTTGCAGAAAATCATTTACAATAAAATCACAGGTAGTAACCTCTAGCATAACCAAGTGGGCAAGGGGAATCAGCAGTGACCAAAGCAAGCAGCAACATATGGCCACATTCTGCCACACTGACATAGGACTACACAACCTGGAATCTAAGGTTGTATTTTAATAAATGTCAATTACAAATTGAAAAAATACTTTAAAAGGGATTTATGCTGTGTGTTTGTGTCTTCATATTGTCTTATCTCAGTATGAAAAATACAGACTGAAGACAACAAGGGTTTAAAGAAAACTGGGGGGGGGGGGGGGTGTTAGCTTTTTATTCTGCTTTGAAAGCCTCCTTAGACATGGTTTTGCTTAGAACAAACAGAGGTGAATAAATCAGTTGATCAGCATTCCCCTAGAGCTGACTGTATTAACTTTCTTGGCATGATCTCATCACTTAAGTCAATAGTTTCTCTCACAGTTTATTCACCTCTAATTCTACACTGTTCCTGAATCTAAACATCAGTCTACTGAGCAGAAACTGGAAAGTTTGTTGGGATGGAGAGCAGAGAGATTTACTGTCATAAGAAGCAGAAGCTCCACTTGCAGATCTGAATGAGCGAGCTGCTTTTCTGCAGATATGATACATTCTCCATATGGTCAGCTTCATGTTTAGGAGTAAATCAGAAGTATTCCAGAAGGAAAGTAATCATTGTATCTATACCACAGTCCTTCCTATTACTAAATCCAATGCATTTCTCTCTCTTCTCTCCAGACTGTGGTACATCTTGCTTGGCTGCAAAAGCCAGACAGTCCATTTGAGCAAGTGTATTGTGGGGTATGCCACGTGGATGTATTTGGAGACGCTGGCTCTTTTCCTTACCACTTGTGAGCGCATTCAGAGAACAAGTAGATGCAAATCACCAATTTGCTCACTCAGATGTTTACTTACCGGCTTATTTTCCTAAGTGACTCTATGCTTACAGCCAATAATGAGGCCTCCGTTTGCACCTGACAAAGGCGCGTTTAGAAAGGAGCAGATGCAGGATGCAATTTGGCAGCCGGCGCCTGTCCCCGGTAGCAGGCTGTACAACCAGGCAGAGAGAAAGGAAGAAGGAACAGGCTCCTACTCTCATCTCGGCTGTGTCTAACTGAGGGGGCGGGGGACACTCACAGCAGTGAGTTGGCTGATGCGGAGCCGCTGGGGCGAGGTGTGGCTGGGAAGCAGCAGGGTCGTGCGGCGCAGCACTGCCAGGGGTGGCTGTTGCAGCAGGTGCTTGGTGCCAGCAGTGTCACCAGCCAGGGAGGTGCTGAGCTCCAGCAAAGCCACACGGAGGGAGGCTGTGTCCCCCTTAGGCATGCTGTGTCAGGAGCTGCAGACAAGCAATACAGACCCACACAGCAGCCTCCCCAGCGGTGCCTGAACTACCGCAGAAGAGCCTGGAGTCAGTTTGAGAAACAAGGCTGAATGAGGCAACGGAGGTCTTTGCGCAAGAAAAGACTTTCTGCCTCAGTGAACAGATTCTTCCCCCCCAGAACCACTCCTGGCAAAGGCTGTTTGCTCCCAGTCTGCCTCAGTCTGCTGCTAACCAAGCAGGAGCAGTCTCCAAGGAGCCTGCCCCTCTCACAAAAACTGGCCATCAGCGAAACAGACATCGACACAGGTGGTTTTGCTCTAAATCAGCACTCTACTGAGACACCTGCTGCAAAGGAATGTTTGCACTGAAGTACTGCAGCGGTGGGAGCTCACGAGGACCCCTCAGCCACAGCAGCATAGGGTCCTTCATGGGACCATCCACTCCAGGAGACCCAGCAAGCCCGGCCCTGAGGGATGGCATATACACAGCTGAACAGGACCAGAAACCCTAATAAAGCACACATCTTAGGAGTCATTCCAAGAAGCCAACTGCTCAATTCCCTCCCTTTGATCAGCACGAAATTTTCCTAAAACAGCAGAACGTTTATCAGATCTACACACAGAAACGGATTTAGTTTTCTCAGCACACTCCTTTTTTCTCTCCTCATATAGTAATTTGCGAAGGATTACATATAGTTGATTTTTTTTTTTTTGTGCCTGAGCAAATTTTCCATTTCTCAAAAACAACAACCAAAAAAACCCAACCCAAACAGATAAAACCAAACCAACTAAACAACAACAAACTCCCCCAAAACTCCCACAACAATCCCACCATCAGTGGCTCTTTACTCCAGTTTTAACAGACCCAAAATATCAATTCAGGACAATGCCTTTTTTAATGATAACTCTACTTAGCTACAAATACAGAACTTTTTGATAAAGGACCGTTACAAGTTGCTCTATGGTGCATTTTTTTTTTGGGGGGGGGGGAGCAGCTGCACTTTGGAAGAGGCTTTCATGAACTACTTGCCCTAATTAGGCTTTAATCTACAAATCCCATTATGTAGAGCAGTTTATATTACTGCAGTTGCATTTAGAATTACATTGTGCTGGAATAAGCACAGGATAGACACAAATAATTTCAAATTTAAGTTTTAAGGCTCACACTTTCCACAGTAAATTGCACAGAAGACATATAGCTGCAAAACCAGGCAGAAATTTGACAACACTGTTTAGCATCAAGTTGAAATCACAACTTTCAGATGAAATTTTTTACCTTTTTTTTAATACCTACTTCATTAGTACTCCATGTAGTCAGCAAGTCACATTTCTTCTAAGTACTTAGAACACGTTACACGTTTGGAAATACTGGGGTTTTAGGTCAATATAAACTGAATGGAATAGATGGGTCTGCAATGAAACAGGGTAACAAGAAAACAAAAATAAAGATGGATACAGCCCCTCAAAAAAAACCCCAAACCCCACAGAGCTCCTCTGCCCATCTCTTCAGCATTTCCAATACTTCACACTAACATTTGACAGGAGGTATTTTATACACTTCATACAGACTGTGATGCGCAAATCTTGTTGAAAGCACTGAGGAAATCCAGCTCCATTTAATACTGAGGGGTGATAATTGGGCAGGAATGCGGTTTGCATGAGGTAGCAGTACCACCTCCTCATGATTAGTATGGAATTAATAGTCAAGGATTAATAGTCATTTGAACCCCTACATTTCACCTACATTGCCTTCAGTCTGTACCAAATGAAGATGTTTGTTTTTCAGCTTTACCCACGACACAGACTTCAGAGAAACGTTAGAGTGTTTCAGCTCAGGTTATAGGCAGATGAGTCACTGCATGCATTCCTGCTGGAGAGAGTTGTGCTGTAAGCTCACCTGCAACAGGCAGTAACGGGCACTTGGGAGAACACATCGTGGGAGACAGATGAAAGTGCTGCACTTTGTACTGCAGTTGCTACCTGCCTTCTTCTAGCTGGGACACTACTTCTGCAATCACTGTCTGAGGAGTGACGGGTGACAAAAAAGGTGACAACTCCTATGAGTGTCAGATCCACCTACATGAACTTTTCATATATATATATATTTTAAACACCACAGCCAGCACCAGCATCTGGGCTGAAAACCTGTGAGGGAACCTAAAGGCAATAAAGGTGAGACAGCTCCTGCCCAGGAGCCTGGGCTGCAGGCCTGTTTTCCCCCCTGCTTTGGGCCATCAAGCTTATTGAAGGGTCTATGACACTCCACAGAGATCAGGAGCCCTTATACACAATTTTTTCAATGGGATGGTGAATGCTACTGCTTCCACTGAACCATTCCCAAAGTTTCTGTGTCAAGAGGAACCTTCTTTCTCCAGATGTGCTGGTTTCTGTGTTGTGCTGCTTTTCTGGACACATTTAAACAGCTCTCAGCTCACTCATGAGCTGGTCACTGTGATCCAGTTTTTATTCTAGAAAAATAAACCAATCCTACCTATTCTCCAATGATGGACCAAATCATTTCACTAGCACTAATGCAATCTGTAGTGGTTCAGACCATTACTCTGAAAACAGCAATTGTGTTCTGTTTTATAAGTGTCATCTATATAACAGTTTAGGTTTGTAAATCACCTCTGGATCCTTTGTGATGAAAGGTGCTACATAAACTCAAGCTGTTATCATTTCTACATTTCACTGCTCCGTAAATGAGAGAGATACACTCCAGCAATATGCTTGCAATTGCATAGCCACTCCCTCCCCAGTATTTCATTTATACTGGAAATAAGTGATTAACATGAACATCACACCTTTTCCTATATCCCACCCCTCTGTGGGGTTTGGATTTTATGCCTGGCAGCATCGCACTGCCTTTCTGCAAGTCGTTTCATTGCAATCAGAGAAGTGCAATTAAATTGGCTATTAGGATGCAAAGTGTGCAGGTCAGTGCAGCCTCTGCCAGACAAATGTGCCTTAAAAACACAGCCCTGAGAGTTCCACCCATTTCTGATGGATTCAGGAGACTCTGGGAAAGCCTTTCATGCAGAAGCTGCAGCAAAGAGGTCCCTTACAAACAGCAGGATTATTTCTGTAATAATTGCTTTACATGGGTGAAGTTAGGGAAAACAATTGCTGATTTCTACAGAGGGTTTTAAATAGGAGGTATTTGGTGTCCTGGTCTTCATTCTTCCCTGCTTCCCCCATAACTTTTCTCTTTTGCTTCAGCAGGTTTTCTCTCACCAGGGCCCCACTGAGCAGATCCCATCTGGACAGTTTTCTATTTCCCCTCCTCCTTTTCAATGTGCTGCAGCAATCTGAGGGAGTCAATAGTTAAACCAGATAATGAGCTATGACAAATAATGCAAGAAAAAATGGCCAGATAAAAAGTAACTTGACAGCATCCAGTCAGTTTTTCTCAGTAGTGAGGGGCAGTGAGGGGCAATGAGGTGCACCAGGCACACTGCTGAAATTTCTGTCACCAATGTAAAATAAGCAACATGGCAAAAGCAGTCAGAGGGTTAAAAGAATCTTGTCTTTGCCCTTATTTGCTTCATTTCTTGACTCTCTTTTAAACTGCACCACTGGGATGAACCACAAGACTTCCCTTCTCCTTATTAAAAAAGCAAAAACTGCTTATGCAGCAACTGCAGCCAGGCTCTGTTGTTAGCAGATAGTAAGGATGTATGGAGATGAGCTACAAACGGTATCCATATCAGCGAAGGCACTTATGGGGAAAAAATTGTTCTGTGAACATTACAAATTCTGGCTCTAATTAAACATTCATCTCTCACTCTTCTGGGGGTGCAGAAGAAAATCATTGTCCTTTTATACTGCAGTTAAAAGTGAAAAACGTTGCATCCAGAAATACAAAGAAGAAATATTTTTCTATTCTGTGACAGCAATGAACGCTGAGGGTTGTGCTGACTGAAGGTAATTACTACAGCTCTTTGCCTATCCTTAAAAAAAAAAACAAAAAAAGACTGTGCATGCCTCAAAATACTGCCTTTTAGAAAATACCTGTACATCAGTCTGTGCTCTCATTCCTGTAAGCCATGGGTACAAGTGCAAACACAATTCTCTCCTTGTTGCTCTTTGTGGCCTTAAAAACATGCTTGAAGATACCTAGACGTGAAGTTGAACAGAGACACAGAGAGAGATGTTCCCAGCTGAGATTGGGTTCATTGAAGGGATGAAATACTGCTCCCTCCAAGGTCTCTGGTGAGAGGCATCGCCAAGCTGAAGTGTGGGAAGAGGCAGATGAGTATTCCAAACATCAGGGAATGCCCAAAGCACCACAAAGGACCAGTCTCACCAGTCTGTTGCTCTCTCTCACAAAAAAACGTGGATGAAAAGTGCCAAATCCTAAAGCTAAGCTGCTTTATGAGAACAACTTTTGGAGCGTCTCCAGTTTTTTAACTCTCCCTTATTTGAGTTCCTTTTCTGTTACCTGCGCTTTCTTCCTTTTTCAGATGGTGAATCCTCTAGGGGTTCAGTGAAGTTTGTTCCTGCAGAGGGGAATGTGTGTGTGTGTGTAGTGATGGTGGTCTATCTATCAATAGCAGTAAAACATTCCACCTGATTTACAGAAATGTTTTTGACTTTTTGCATGAGTTTGGGTAAGGCCTCAGCTGCCGAAATCCATATACTACTTCCATTCACCTTCAATATTCAGGGAAGGGGATGACTCCAGTGTTTTTGAAGAGCTGATGGCCATGAACTGGAGCTCAGTTCTGCAGAAATATGTAGCATCATCAGAGGCAGAAGGGGAAGAGGCAGTCAGTGTGCAGGTAACCCAGCTGGTCTCCAGGGCCCAAAGGCTCTGAGACCTGTAATTTGTATGTGCTTAGGTCACCACCATGGACGCTCTCTGTCCCCTTTGCCTTTTTTTTTTTTTTGATTGCACTGCAAAAGTTAACCAATGAAACCACGCAAAGTGACCACTGAGACCAAAACATATGAGCAACTGCTGTGGGTGAGAGCTCATTGATAGTGCCCTGAAGAATGCAGTCTACCATAAATTATTAGCTGATAATTTTACTGAAAGTCTAATGATAGCTCCCAGAATAAGAATCAGCCTTATGTGATAAAAGGAAAATCCTTCATAGACTTAAGGATTGCAGAAGAAAAGCAAAACTGAACCAGCACACACCCAAAACATTCAAAATCAAGTAAAAAAAATTCCAAATATTCCCTTATTTAATGTTTACGCTGTTTTGGAGAGTGATCTATCACTAACAAGCAGTTAGTTTTGGCCATGTTAGTTAAATATTTGTGAATGAACCTGTTTTTTGGAAAACTATGTTCATTAAACAATTCCTTACCTTTTTGGAGCTCACAAAACCAATGTCTTGCATTCTCTAGACACTGGCCAAAATCCTCACTATTTGTCTAGCTCTCAAACATAATCCCAGTCTGTCAGACTGCCTCACTCACGAAACAATGAAGCTTGTAACATCCATATTTACTTCCCAACAATAATGCCCAGATTCTTAAATCTTGGAGATTTGTGTCTAGTAAGTTTTTTGTTGTGGCTGTTTTACGGGTTTGGTTAGTCTGCTTTAATCTTTCATTGGCAATCTACAAGTTTTGCATCAATAGCCTCCAGAATCTCATTAAATTTCTCTTGTTTCAGCTCACAGAAATGTCCGTTAGACACCAAGCATACTGTTGCCATGCTGCTGCCTTCTGTGTAGACTGAGAGAGGTAAAAAATACGACATTGCTATCTGCAGGCTATAGAAATGCCTCTAAGGCAACAATGCGCCACATACCAGGGTGCCCTGCTCTTTCCGCAAGGCATTACAGCAGAGAAGCTCAGCACTTACTAACAGTGTAGCTGTGCCTAAGACCTGTCTATCATCTGCTTGAGCTAAATCAGAAACTGATGGATGCAAGAACTAAAACGTCTACTTCTTCAGCTAAAGGACAAACACAGAAAAAACAGAAGAGTTCTAATCAAGCTGTTTGTCTAGCTACCAAAACACGGCACATAATCATACAGGTACATGCCAAAATAATCAGTGGAAAGTGGTATTTAGATCTGTTCCAGAAGAAACCTGGATTCTAACACCTACTCTTTCCGAGCTGACTTTGCAATAGTCTCACTGACTTCAAGCTAAGAGCACTGCATGTACACTGATAAGGTTCACCATGGTCTGTACTCCAAGCAGCAGCCCAGAGACCTGAAAATCAAGTTGAAGTTTGGTTAAACAACTCAACCCTGCTTTCTGTCCCAAATTTATCACATAGGTGGAATTATACTAATCACACCTGGCACTATATTAAATGTGTGTACAATTAATTTCTCCCAACCCCTTTCTCTAGTCATTTAGTCACTTGGAGTCCTTTGTGACACAAACATCTTTGTTATTATTATGTATAGTGTTATTGCTATATTGACATACTTGTATTGCTATATTATTGTTATATTGACAAAAGGATGGGCAAACAACATTACAGCAATGTTTATTGCTTAGCATTCTAACCGTTTCTTTCTCCTGACATCCGCAGGAAAAGTAATGGCAGAGAAGCCACACTGAGGCCTCAAATCCCTTTCAGGCCATCAGCATTTTTAGCAGAGGACTGAAAATAAGATTATTATCATGGGTATATTTAGCACATGTGAATTTCTCATCAGATAGTGGTCAGAGGCAAAAATAGCTTTGAAGCAAGTGAATGCTTTAAAGAGACAGGCATGTTGGGAATGCTTAAGATCTGTCACATAAATTTATACAAAATTTAACATCTTTTCAAATTGTTGCTCTTGCCTGTGATGCAATTAGTAAAACTATCTATGTTTATCCAGAATGATATCTTCTTTCAAAGACCACCCATTCCTTCTGCAGTAGAGTAGTAAATTTAAGAGTTGGTATTCATTTTCCCAAAACCACTCTTATAATGCCATATCCAGAGAAGATATGCTCCCGAAGCACTAATGCAGAGAACAATAATTACATTAGGCCTATCTTGTCTACATTAATACCTGACAATCTACTTAATGTGTTTATTTATTTAAATAGGGTAGCATTCACCTAAATTATGATAACATCAACCAGCCCAAAGACAGCTAAAGATTAGGAAGAAAAAGAAAGGACATTGTCATTACTGGCTTGCAATGAAGACTGGGGGTAGACAAAGAGATGCTGTGGGGTGTGGTTGAGGTATTATGATGCAAAGGAAGAGCAAAGTTTCACCAGAATCCATGAAGAAGCAGAAATGACGGAGCTTTAAAACTTATTGATAGTATCACATGAACAAATATGACAAACTGAGCAGTGTTCTTTCAGATTTTGGCTTGGAAATTCTTAAGCATTGTAATCTGTACAGAGAGATTTTATGTAGAAAGATACCGTGAATACATCAAATGAAGACACAGAAGGTTTCTACTGCTTACACAAGGCCCAGCAGAAAGTTCCACATGAACTTTAACCATGTAGGAAGTGTATCCTGGGGCATCTCACCCCCTGGAAGAGCAGTGCTCAGCTAAAGTTGATGACAAAATGAATGTTAGGCAACATTAGCTGCCTGAGCATGAGCACACTGCAAGGTGCAGGTTTCTTGTTGAGATCAGTACAACAGCTTGCTTTCCTGCATGCTCCATTCCTGCTAGGATGCCTCAGCCAAGGAATCTGGCAGATTACCTTTCTTCTGCCTTACATTACTCCTCCAAAGGACCAGACAGAAGTTCTTCTGAACCATGTCAATGAAACGCAACAGCATATTTGTGTAAGCCTTTGAGAAACTCTGTGTAAGCTCACCAACTCCTGAACCCTGAATCCTTCTGCTGCTGAATACATACCTATTTAATGTGTAACCAATGTCTACACTGACTGATCTCTAATATGCAGTAAAACTGAAGGAATGATGAAGCATCACAGAATCATGACTGCATTTCTCACTTCATGTCAGGCAAAGTTGCCCAAGTCATCATTGCTTTCAATGTTCTACAGCCTGCTCCCTCAGAACATACACGCACACAAATGTAGATACAAATACCACAAATTATTTTTCTAATGGGTGCACCTTTAAGGTAGGATATGTTCTCTTTAATAGACAGTGTGAGATTAGACTAAGTGTGAACATTATCCTTTCCTCCCAACACCCTGTATCTATAAAAGGGTTAATTCAGAAACACCCTCAGAAACCAGAGAACTACAGGTACTCTTGATACCCTGAACATGTAATATTTATAACAGTCATACAACTTTAATTTTACTTCTTTGCCTTAGAAAAAAAGAAAAGTGCAATTTTTCTAAGCACAGCACTGCAGAAGAGAAAAAAAAAAAAAACCGAAACGCTCGTTAGTTTGGAATTTTCCATTCCTTTTTGCTTCTGCCTGAAAGGCAGAGGACTGTGGGGGTTTGGTAGCAGAAAGAATTTAGGCCTGTCTCCCTTTGACTTGCAAATTTTAGAAACAGTGAGCTATCCATCTAACTAGCTGGCAAGGATTTAAGGTTGATTTAATATCCCTTAAGCCACTCATGAAGCATTGTACAGCCTTGTCTCCTCTTCCTCCTCCCTCCCTCCCTCACCCTTCAACTCATGCACAAAAGCTCAGCGCATGTAGATTTTACACCGGCGACAGTGGTGGCCACGAATGTCACTGTAGAGAGTCACAGTAACAAAAGTTAGAGGTTTGGCAGTGACATCACCATAAGCTCTCTACATCCTTGCACAAAATGATGCCTCACCTGTTAAACTCGTGTTGGTTCAAAACGTGGCTGCCTATACACCAAATACCACAAATCAAAAAAATTGTATTTTCACAAATAGCCTGGAAAGTCCTAAGAATCTTTGAGCACTGTATCGGTGTGAATTTGTATGTCCTCTTTTCATATTTTAGTTCTTTTTCCCCTTTTCCCTGTCCCCATCCTGTCCCATCCCTGTCCCCCCCACCCCCAGATCTCTAGAGTAGGTAGTAGAATAAGAGACCTAAAACACTAAATATAAATTATGGGCAAAAATATATCATCGTTGAATTCACTTAAGAAGCTCTTCAGAAAAAAAAAAAATTCCTAAAGCACTTCCATCTGTTGTCTTCAAACCATATAGGAGTTCTACTGTGCTCATCACAGTGACTAGATATATAAAGACACTTATCCGGTCTGTGCTTCCAGGGCTTGGTTCTCCTTTAGCCTGACTTCTACTTTGAGAAGCTGACTTTTTGAGGAAAGGATCTAATTAAAGAGACAATCATATCTAAGTTAAAGTTGTGTGCATATTTCAGATGGCTTGAATAATTGTAGGAACAGCTAAGACTGAACAGAAACCTGCATATTTATTGTGTCACAGCCCCTTCTCGGGGGCAAAAGGTAATTTGTACCTAAAATCCCATTTGTACATGTTGCTCTCTCAACTGGACATGACCTTTGAATGTAAAAAGGCAGGTTGGTGCAGACATTATCTCCCACAGGGGGAAATGGCAGGCTACTTATCATCCCATCAACCTCAAAACCTAAGTCACATTTGACAATCAAAATAATGTCGTTGAGATGAATGACATTCACCTATTAGATGGCACTCAGAACTAGATAAGCTGGGAAACAAATGTAGTAAGATGGGGCCATGGAGGAAATATTTGCATTCTGTTTCATGGCTACTGTGCTCACTTCAGTCGATGTAACAAATGCAGAATATTACTAATACTGCAGAATTCTTGTATGATTTCATCAGTATCCCTATAAAGACAATAAGAAGTAGTCAAAGGCATAGTCAGTAGCCCAGCATTTCATTACCTCTGCTTAAACACTAATAGACTTTTGTATGGACCTAATTGTTCCAAAATAAATCAAGATTTTTAGCACACCTCATGATTAAAAATGCTCTGCCTGTTTTGTGCAAAAACGCACTGTGTTTTCATATCAGGTTTGTGGACGTTCTATTCCACAAACTTTCAGATACTCACTCTACTCTCAATTTTCTCAGAGGATGAAATAAAAGTCCTGCAGCAGAATCACCCTGAGCTCCCAGTCCCATTTTGCAGTCATGCTAATGGACCAGGTATAGCAAATCACCCCAGACGGCTCAGCAGAACAACCTTATCAGTGAACCACTGCTACACTAAATAGTTGCCTTTCAAGATGCTGTCTGCAGTACTCGAAGAGTTATATTGATTTTGTATCTGCCCCTGAACTTGTCTGTGTTCAAATTTAAGGTCTGCAAATAACAGTTAGCTTTTAATAAAGTACCATTTATACAATCATACTGCAAACAAGGCTGAATTTCACACATGCAGAAGCCATAACCTGCCTTCCCCTCTTCCAAAGCAAGGAGAGGACTGACAGCTAGGAAAGGAAATGTCTTTTTTTTTGGTTGTTTTTCCATTTTGATGGTATTGTCTGTGTCTTTATTACCTGCTATGGATCAAAGAAGAAACCCCTAGTGGCTTTGCTTTTTCTCTCCTATGCTCTATTAGCAGAAAAGAGTAATCTTTGCATAACCAATTATTTATTTACTGACATTTTCAAGCTCTGGGGCTAAAATGATTTAGGCAATTTAATTCAGCGTTTTCCCTTGCAGCACACTGCTGGAGATGTTTCACCTTTGGAAATTTTTCTAGCTTGCTTTTTTTTCATGCTCAGGGTGGCATCTTGTCCTTTTGCTAAAATCGTATTCCAGGCCCAGGATCCAGCTGTTGCAGCTCACCATTTTAACTGCCACCCCCTGATTGCCATCTTCTGTATACCAAGTAGCTAGGAGAATGGTAAAACCATACCAGTTAAGCAGGAAAAAGTGCAGGAGTACCAAAATAATTTTAAAATCAGTGGTGGAGCAGGACAGGCCAGCAGGCAGGCCTGTGAATGATGTGTCTGTGGGGCAGCTTTCTGTGATAAAGTTTACAAGAGGCACATGGAAATCATTATACCCTTCTATAATAGGGAGATCCATGATGGATCTGCCCGTGGTCTGGCACTCTGATCATTTGGTGAGGGTTTGGTGAAGAAGCTTTGGTTAAAGGTCCTGCAGCTGCCAGAGTTCAGGGAAGCTGCTGTCTGCCCAGGCCACAGAAGCTGCTCTGAAAGAAACATGACCCAGACCTCTTCTTCTGTCCTGTGCTGCCAAATCCAGAGGAGCAACATGACTGTGTGTGCGTAGGAGATCTCTAGGAGCTGAGGAGAGGAGGAAGTCTTTGCTTAGGCCCTATAAATTGTAAGCTCTTTTATCATATTCCCTCATCCCTTATAAGGAAGGTGCCAGCCTCAGGTGCCTCCAGCCATTTTCAGAAGCTTATAGCACTATACTCTGCACTTCCACTAATTAACCACATGCACAGAGCCTTTCCTCTGCTGCATACCCTGTATGCTCAGAGAGTATTTTTTCCCCACTTGCTCAAAGCTTACAGCTCAGTATCAAAAGCAATTCGCTCCAGGAAAAAAAAAAACAGAACTTTTGGTTCATGAAAGCTATTTCCATGCCAAATCAAGTTTCTACCTGAGCTGAACAAGCTGTCAGAGTCCACAAATATTCTCTGAAAAAGTGGAAAAGTGTGTTTTGTCTCAGTCCACATCAGAGAATGTCTCAAGCTGTGTTTGAAGCAGCAAGTGGGACTTCCAGGTAGGTATGCAGCAGGAGCATTTGTAAGCACCAAGTGGACACTCTAGCAACTTATAACTGACTGTAAACAAGAAGTTCAAGCGAAAACTATTATGTAAGTTCCACATACAGTGCAATCTGTAGGAGATTGCAGCTGTGCCTGAAAATTTGCTAGTGACCCTTGCTTCAAATAATAATGGCAAACAAGAGGTGTTTGAGAAAATGAGCTGTGCTTTCATCTCTGTTCTGAGTACATGGCAGAAGCTGCTCATCATCAGTTTTACTCTTCCTGGTGCAGGGGCACCTACTTGCTCAGCTCGGGCCATTTGTTCAGACACTGCAGGCAGTAACCAGGAGAGAACTGTTTTAAGGGTCAGGATAATATGATTTAGAGCCACAAAGAGCAGCAGCAAAACAAATGGATGGATTCTAAAAATGTCAGGCACCCTGCAGTCCTCACGGCCCTTGGATTGCTGTAGCTTGCTCTGGCATACTGAAAACCTGGCCACCTGCTTATGTCCTAATAAAATTAAAATCTAATTGAGGCATCTTTGCTGGAAACTCTTTGCCATCACCTTTAAGTCTGTGGTTCTACTCCTTAAACACCAAATCAAAACAACAAAAATCTTAATTCCAACCTAGCAAACAGTAAAAATATCTTCCCTTTTAAAAGACTGCTTGCACTTAAATCCCATCTGATGTTTATGCAATGTAGTCTACGGTGAAGAAGGGAACATTTACTTTTTTACCTCAAATTCTGTTTCCACTGAGTGCTATACAAATTTCTAAGTCAGAAACCAAAGGAGTTAATTTACATCTAAAAGCAAGTGAGCACATACAGGAGCTAGAGCACATTAGAAGCCCTGAAAAAGTTGTTTATGATAATAATTTGATTTATTATGTGGGCTATATGCTTCTTCTGGTAGCCAGAGCCAAAGCCCAATTGTAACAGATTCAACTTGGTACAGTCCATCTATCCTTCTTTGATGAAACAGAAGTAAGAATGAGTAGTACAGCCCTCTCTGCTTGGTTATTTTTACTGCTTCTGATGTTGCTGAAAGCCTAAACTAATATTAAATTCTGTATTGTGTACAGTTATTCCTAAAATGGTATATTATATAACTTGAAAGTAAGAACAATTACAAGCCAGAAATAATTAAAAGCCTATAAAAAATGTCATGAATTCAACCACAGATTATGTTACATTATCCTATTTTTAACTATTTCAGCTTCTACTTTCTAATAGGAATATATATACAGATCTCTAAGAAAATACATGTGTACGTGTGTGTGTGTACATATAAATATGTAAAATGTAAAAAATGAAATTCGCATAACCCCAAAATGAATAAATCAATCTTATTTCTGGTAGTTAACAGAATTTACTGGACTAGTTTTTTTCAATGGGAAAGCAGAACCCACTTTCAGAGTAATAATTTCTAGGGTTAATTGTCATAGCTTCCTTGACACAATCTTCTCCACCAGCTTTATTTTATCTACCAGAGCACCAATATGCCATGATTAGCATAAATTAAACTAAATAAATTCAGTGGGTTACTATATTATTTTATGCTAATCCGTTTACTTATTTTTTTTAAACATTTCAAGGTTAGGGATGGGTGAGCAGCTGTTCAAACTTGGCTCAAGAGTGCTAAGAACTTGGAGATATGTTTCAGAAATGTCATCAGGTACAAACTGCTATATCATTACACACTGACCTTTAGAGGTGTACCCATGGCATGCTCCTGTGAGGTAAGAACCTCAATCCATGCAACTCAATAACGCAGAGCAGGAGAACAAGAAGCACCAAGCAAATATGCTTGCACAACTCAAATGAGAGGCTTTACTAGTGTTAAAAACACACATTCTGAGCCCTTACTGCTCCCAGTAATTAGTTTTCACAGAGGTAGAAAGAAGTTTGCTGATCTTGAAAAACAGGTTCATGCCAGCTGCCCATGCTGGCACTCACAAAGGACTTCCTCATGAGCCAGCTGACTACAAATAAATCACAGGCACCCAGAAGATGGGACAGCACTGCACATGAAGAACACAGAGCCAGACCCATGGCAGTGACCATCCAGCTAAGCTGGAGCCTCTCTCATATCATTCTGCTCTGCATGGGAATTTTCTCAAAAGAGACATGAGGAATACTCGTAGTTTGCTTATCACTGACTGAACTGCTCTCTTCAGGAGAAGGTCTAGCTCAAAACTGGAGCAAACTAATACTTGGTAAGACTACAACATTCTCCATCCTATCTGTCAGCACAGCTTGTGCAAATACACTGCACCACACCAGGTGGAAGTGAAACCAGCAGTAAGATCACAAAGTGCTCCAATTTGCTTCTTGCACATGACAGCACAGGGAAGCTGTGGGCTGTCCTGGCAGCCCTTGAAGAGGTGACAGTACAGAAGCAGACCTTAAAGGAAACAACAGAATGCCAGAATGAGAGTTTTGATAGAGTAGGAGGGTAGGTAGAGTAGCTGAAGTAGAGAAAAGACTTTGTTCCAAAGCAGATGAAGAAGGAGCATGACATTACAGATACAGAAGAAGAGAAACAGTCCTTGTGCAGGCAGGGACAGAATGAAACACAAAGGTTCAACAACTAGAAGAAAAACTAAAGGCCAAATCCAGAACACAAAACTAAGGTGAGAAAACACTAAATTTAATTGCCTAGGCTTGAGCAAGGACAAACTGATCACCCCAAGTAGGCCTGTATGGTCTCTGCCAAATTAACCAATAGCCAAAGGCATTTTGAAGGTCTCTCTTTAAATTACCAAAATGACAGATAATCTGTGTGTTCTACACGTTCCACAGGAGCAGAAAACAGACGAAGAAAACATCCAGCAATAACAATGTCCCACTAATAACTACTCTTTCAACATCTGAGGTTGCCAGCTAACTAGTCCTGCCATCTTACTGTATGGTTCCTTTCTGTATGTCACCAGAGCTACTGTTCACATGACAGAGCATACACCAGCAAGAATTGGAGCTGAAGGCCTCTGGTTTGGAAGTCAGAATGGACAGCAAGGAGGGATTAAAGCTTCTATGCAAACCTTCTTCATTTTCAGGGCTCATAGGCAGCTGATGCGAAGTCTTGACAGGTCTATTTTGTTACCCACTAGGCTGCTCCTTCCCCACATCCAGCAGCCTGATGTGAGCCCTCCTGCCAGCACTGCACTACATCAGTAGGAAGGAGAGATGGTGCTCAGGTTAGGGCTGAGGTAACCCTTGTGAGATCAGCACCAGAGAAGTCAGCACCTTGTAGGACTGCCCTTGGTGATTTACATGAAACTGTTGTCAGTAGTGACTGTTGACTATGGAAACCAATTAACAAATATGTATGAGTTTAAAGCACTTGAAAAAAGGGCAGTTAAAAACCCCCAGAGAACACCAGACATGAAAGCAGATACCAGATGTGTTGTATCACACACATTATAGCAGTGTTCTTTCACAATGATTTTCAAGATGATACCTTAAGGGAGCAAAACCTAGAAGCAGTAAGAAGGGTGTTAGATGCTGAAAGCCATCAGAATCCCGTGTTCTATCACCCTGAATACATTATTGCATTTTACTTTCTAATGTTGAAAATGGATAGATTTTTCAGATAAAAATTAGGAGAGCTTGAATTACTCTCCCTCTCTGTCTTCTTGTGATGTATGCATTTTCATAATGTTTTGTGTAAAGAAAAACCAAAACCCCTCATGTATTTATGGTCAAATTACTGGCAGCTTAGTTTCACAAATGCTGTAATTTAACTGTTTAACAGTAAATTAAATTTACAGTCTGTAATGTAAATAAATTGTTCTTTTTAATTCAAATAATAGTAAATAATGTATGTGTAATAGAAATTCTGTTTAACAGTGACAGACTATTTTCACAAAGATAAAATACACTTCTTTCAGCTTGTATTTATTGCTAAGCAATTTCATAATAACAAAGATTGTTTCCAACTCTAAATGCCTGCTAAAACATTTAGCTTTAATAACAGAATCTTGTCAAATTGATGTACAGTAATAGAAAGTCATAAAATCTTATTCCAAATTATAAACTAAAGCATTAAAAATTAACTTTATAGACAGAACAACAGGTTGAAATTACTGCTCTACGGTCAGAAAGTTAATTTAAATCACAGTTTAAATATTTGATTCTTCTTAATACATGTAAAACAGAAAAACCCCAACATTATTGGACATTTCTAAAAGACTCAGGATTTGGGCTTCGATTCTGCCAGATTCAGGATGATGTCTGCTAACAAATGTTGCTCCCCTATCAAGCTGCGCTGACTTTAGCCCTTAGGGTGTGCAGGGACAGACAAGTTTGCAAGATGAGGGCCCTCATGTTAAAAATTCATGGGAAAGGTCACAGTTCCTACCATTCCTGAAGTGCTGAGCAGATCAATGAATGCACAAAACAAGACAGTAAGACACAGAAATTATTTCCTGCTGACTGGCACTCTTGGAAGCAGCACCTGGGAAATGCAGAGGACAGGATAGCCACCGCTACCCAACTTTGGAGCTTCAGGAGTGCAACAAAAGCAGGGTCTGGGAGACGGAGGCTGCCTGCTCCACTGGCAGGAGCAAGCACACAGGGTACCTTCAGAGGCCACTAGTGAAGTCAGCATGCTGAGCTAAGGCAAGATAACCCACTTCTTTAAAATTGGGACACAGCTGCATAGGAACCTTCTGGCTAGCAGTGAGGCTAAAGCTCTGGTAATTAATTCCTCCTGGTGCTGACCTAAGGACTTTGTGTCATGGGGAGATGTCCTTGCCTGGAGCGGGCCATTTCTCACTCACGTGGAGGGGGCCATTTAAAGCCCACACTGGCCAACATTCATCACAAACAGGAAAAGAAACACTGAGCTGTGCAACTCATCTCTGTTTCTATGGTATGAATGTGGCCATACCAACCCCTGTCTAGGCTGGGGCTGCAGCCTGTTCTGATGGAACTTTTCCCTTTGGGTCCAGTCCATTAAATATGCCTTTATGTATCCAGCACAACCTGACCCTGGATTTCAATGGCCAGCTGTATAAAAGGCAGAGCAGCACAGGGCTTGTTTCACACAATCAGAATTATCCTTTTGATACTAATTCTTTCATTTATATTGGAAACTCTTAGCTTGCTTTCTATTTAATCTGCTTCCCAGAGACCAAATTTACCTCCCTTAGCAATGTTTTGCCCCATAACCAAACACTTCATGACAGTTGCACTACTGTTACCTTAAACATGACATTTCCTGGAGAGCTAAAAAGAGCTAAAAGAGACTTTGTGACTTTGCCCTACTGAAGCTGATGGCCAGATGTAATTGAGGCTAGCAGTTGGCTCGCAGTCCCTCAATTGCAGCCCCAGTACTTCAGTCCTTTCAAAATGAGCAAATTACAAAGAATACAAAAACATTGTGAAATGTGTTTAGTGGCCAGACACTTGCCAGAGAACTGAACATGATCTAAACTCACACCTTGGTGCAATTCAAAAGCACACCACAAAATACAAAACGCTTACTGATGGTTTGGAAGTGAAGGTCTTAACAGTTGTTTTTCTGAAAGCTCTGAATATTATTTTCTGAGATTTCTCTCTCTGTGTATAGACAATAGTTTTATGAAAGGTATATTTTTAATCATATCTTTTACATGCTTATGTGTATTCTTTTGGGGATTATGTCAGCTACCTTGACTTACCACACATCCCCACTGAAGCTGATACAGGATTCGGTGCTAGCATCAGAGCCTCACCCTTAGTACTGGAAAACTCTGACAGCATCTTAACCTCACTAAGAGCCCAAAGTGCTTTACAGACTGAACATGCAGTAATTGATCACTCAGCTTGAGCTGTCCTCAGAAATCTCTCATCAGGGTATCAGCTGTATATGAGATATGATAAAAGACTACTGCAAAGGTGACAAATCTGCAAACATAATCTGAAAATATCTCGCAGTCTTCTAAAATGAGGGACAGTCTATCTACAAAGAGCAAAATCATCTCCCATCCTTAGCTGCTCGAAGTCACTGACAGCTGGCTCCATCTTCCTACAAGTAGCTCTAGTTTGAGAATGTTTTGTTTTGCCTGTACCATCTCTTTCAATTTGCTATTTCCTGCTTAAAGGGGCAAAAAAGAAAAAGCAGACAAAAAGGATAGAACATTGAAAATGTAAAGTATACAAATCAGGTATCAGAAAAATTAAAACACATAAGACAAAAGCATTGCTTTACTTGTATTACACATTACAAGGGTCGAAACCCATGTCTCCTAATGCTCCACCCAGAGCTGTGCCAGAGCTCTGCCCACTGTATCACACTGCCTGCAAGAACACTGCTGAGTTACTCCTTGCATCTCTCTGCAATGGAAATATTCCCTGCAGAGTCAGCTTTGTTTAGCCAGTTTTTAGTCAACCAAATTCCCAGGTGATCATGTACCTGGTGTATGAAATAGTAGTTGATTTCCAAGTGCTGCAGGGAAACATGATTTTATCCCTGTATTTGTTTCCTTTGGAATTTAAAAAGAAATGTGACCAGTGTCACTATCTCAGGTTCTGAAAGAAGCTAAATTCTAGACCAAGCCAAAAATGAATTCTAAAAACGAATTCTAAAAACATTGGACAAAAAGAAACTTCATCAGGATAAGAAAACAAGCAGTACTGCTGAAATGATCTGCTGCCTTGCTGCTCTGCCATGCACTTGCCTATATTTCTGCTATACATTTAAAAACATCACAGACACTTGCACACAGCATCTTTGCAATTCCAGCTAATGTCCAATACAGCAGGTCTCAGATCTGTTGTGAAGGTATCTTGTTCAGCTTCTGAAGAAAGGAAGTGTGAACTGCAGAGTGTGTGCAGGAGTGGCAGTGCTGGGGCTCAACAGCAGGTCTCACTTGGTTGTCAGCATCCAGAAGTCACTTTGCATTCAAGTGAGCCTAACTTCAGAATGAAGTATATACTGCTCACAAGGAATTAAATAAAAACAGGGAGGATACTACTTCTGCCTGCACTGAGCAATCTGTTGGCAGGGCTGTACATTGCACTCCTGTACAGGAGACAAGGCAGTATAGTTTTCATCAAGTTTTCTGTGTCACAGAAAAACTAAAGCCTTGCACCAACTTGTTTTCACCCTCCAGTGAAGACAACAGCTTATCCCACCTCTTCTTTGGCCTCAAGGATTTTACCTAGAACAGTGGCATGTTAGCCACTGAGAACTGTGCCTGCCAGCAGCGTGGTGGTTTGAGTTCGAACCCTGTTTTGTCACCAATGCACAGTGCCTAAACACAGCACATTCTTGAATACAAAGAATCAGCCACAGTTAAGGGGTAGCATTTGATGAATTTCTGCCACGAATTCTGTTTCCAAAAGTCTCTGTTTTCATTTGGAGTGGACACATGAAAATCAGGTGGGGTTGTGGGGGGCTGGGGAAAATTAACAAATCTTGGGGGAAAAAAACCCAAACCAAACTAAAACAAACCCAGAAAACCAAAGCTGCATAATCTGCTGTATTTCAGTTGGTCTTTATCCACAAAATCCCAGATCTTTGTTTAAGCTACAAACAGACTATAAAAATCAGCTTGCTGGCCTCTCTCCTTATTATCCACAGCCCTGCACAAATCAAATGAAGCTTTTGCTGTAAAGCTGATAAAAAACACCACACACATGAGCAAGCTGATGTATTTTAAAAGTGGTTATCATTTCTAATCCTTTCCTCTCTCTCCAGGGAATATCATCTTTCCAAGGAACACACAAAACTCCACCACTGAGCACACATCAGCACTTACACTTGTTTTGATTAGGGATTTTCTACAATAACAACGAACGAAGTCATCTGCCATTACCATTGATTTTTAGCGCCTAGGGAAGCAGTATGACACTCATCCAATTGTTTAAAATCAGTGAATAGCCAAGACCAGTTCTGACAAATATTTGCACTCACATAATCTATTTCAGAGACTTCACAAAGTGAACTACAGTACCTGTTTTGATAGCATGTGGATGCTTTTTGCCATTTCTCTACAGATAACCCAGAACCCCACGTGCAACCCGGACCAAGGGAAGTGGTCACAGACACTGCAGGCACAGGGACTCTGTGGGATTCAGGATATTGACTGAGATGTTCTCAAGTTCAGTTTCTTGACAGTTGAGCCAGAAAAACAAAGCAATTTTTGTTATCTAATTTAGACACATCCAAATTATATGTCTAAATCCACTCTATATAATCAGGCTTGGATTCAGTCATGAAAGGACTAATACTCATTTCACACAGGTGTAAATCTAGTCTTACAACTAGCCCCAAGCCAGAGAGTGACAGCACTGGGAAATCAACGTGATCAGGTTCAGGTCCCACCTCCTAGAATTCAGTCTTTTAAATAAGAGTATTTCCCTACAGGATTAAATCCCTCTCAAAAGATTAAATTACGAACCATTAGATTCCCTGATTTCAACCGGAATTGCTACAGACAGACTTAAGCCAAAGAGCAGAAAGTTTGACTTAAAACTTAAGCAGTGTTGCCCCTCTTTGCACTGTGCCCATTAAAACTTTGTCCATTCAAACCCTGCAGACACGAATGATGATTTTAGACTCTTGAAATTCTACGCATTACACACAAACACATATGCACAGACATGCAAAGAGTAAGGAAAAGAAATGCAGCACTTAATTTAATACACAGATTTCTGACTGCTATAGAATGATAAAAAGGAACTTCAATGTGAGCTTGAGCACAGTGAATCTTGGATTCATAGCTGTGGCTCCTGTACCAAACACCATATGCATTCTATGTGCATTTCACATGGTGTGTGGTTTTTAACCTGTGCAGCACACCACATGCATTATGCTGCTCAGTTTCTATTGGTTTAACCATGTAGTACATGAAGGCAGCAGGCAGTTCACGTAGCAGGGAGCAGGGTGAGATAACAGCACTCTCTGCCTGGTGGTGGCTGATCTTGAAAACAGCAAAGGACAAGGTAACCGAGATGAATCGACTAATGCAAAAAAAGTCTTTGCTCTTCGTAAATTTTTTAGTACTGGTAAACAATAGGAACAGTACTTTAGAAGTAGCCACTGGTAGAACTTTATCCTCTAGATAAAGTCCTCTTTCAGTTATCTCTGATCCTTTTTGTCTTTTGTTAGTCGTTAGAATATGTAAAGCAAAGACTCAAGCCTGGCTTCCTTTGGAAGCAGCACAGACAACTAGCTGTTTGAGAAAACTAAACTTAATTGAACACGGATATGGCTTTTAAAGGAACGGAAAAAAAACTGATCTTAAGGAAGGAGGAAACGCTGCATTCCAGAGAATTCTCCTCTCTTTAGCTAAAAGAAGCTGTCAGCGTTTTTCTTTGGCAATTTCTGTTAAATGAATAATCAGATAAAACAAATAAAACCAGAAGTAACACTTGCTTCGCCTGACATGAGCACAGAGGTGAATGGGATTCAGCCTTTCAGAGCCTCCCTTGGGTGCCTGAGGAATCACAGCAAGGTAATTCACACACTGTTAGGCCAAGTTTCAATGGACTTCTGACAGCTGAGCAGTTGATAAAGGCCGTCTGGACGATCAAATACTGCATAGTGCAAGATACAGAGAGTGCTGAATGTATGTGAGCCCAATCAGTCTGAATGACAGATCTGCCTCTTCACTGCCTAGGTTTTTGTTACTGTTTTTGACAGCTATATATATTCCATTTTCAGCAGAGTTCAGAAGTCTAGGCCCTACCTATATGGGATTTTTAATTCACATCTACACAAATGTCATGGTATTTCTCTAGGGGGAAAAGAAAGTGTGGAAGTTGATTTTTGTGTCAGCTAATAAAATTATTGTGTAATTCCTTCAATTACATTTTCTTAGCCATGTAACTATATGGATACCTAACAACTACAAGACAAATGATAGACATAGACAAGAGGATGCAGCCTACACAGACCATCACTACTACCCAAAAAGATATGACTGAAGAAGTGGTATGGAAGAGGCTTAGTCTTTCACAATGACACAGGTTACCTCTCTTATCCCAAAAGAGACAGCTGTGAATCACTAACAGTTTAGCCTCACAAATCCAATGCACAACTGCCGTGCGACTGAACAAGCACTGCCTTTTTCTGTCAAATATTTAGTAATAGAGAAAGAGACCAGCATTTATCTTCTGCCTCTAAGAGGCTTTCTCACCTATAAGAAACTTACAAATACACACCAAAGGCATCCTTGATGTTAAAAACTTAACGGATGCAAATGCTGGCTATTTGCATCACTAACATTTCCCACGGCACAGGTTTGCTCTTAAAATGCGCCTTGATACTCAGGTCTGCGTTTCCTACTGCACTATCAGCCACCTAACCACACCAGCCTGTTGCATGCATATGGTGTTTATCTCCTCCATGTGCACAAGACAATTCTCCTCTCAACCACACAAATAACTTCCAGGGACTCTGGAAAATTTGGTGGTTTGGAATTTTGAGAATGAAGGAGATTTTTTTCAGGCCTTAGATACATGTTCCAGAACATATTCTAAGACTCTATTGCTGAAATCTTTCGATCATCCTCAGAATGTAACACTGCCTCAGTAATATGGAATGCAGATAGCAGAACCAAAAGTCACCTAAGTAGGACAAGTGTTGCAAGATCATAGAATCATAGAATCATAGAATCAAGAAGGCTGGAAGAGACCTCAAAGATCATCGAGTCCAACCTGTCACCCTAAACCTCATGACTATCTAAACCATGGCACCAAGTGCCACGTCCAATCCCCTCTTGAACACCTCCAGGGATGGGGACTCCACCACCTCCCTGGGCAGCACATTCCAATGGACAACCACTCTCTCTGTGAAGAACTTTCTCCTCACCTCCAGCCTAAACCTCCCCTGGCGCAGCTTGAGACTGTGTCCTCTTGTTCTGGTGCTGGTTGCTTGGGAGAAGAGACCAAACCCCTCCTGGCTACAGCCTCCCTTCAGGTAGTTGCAGACAGCAATGAGGTCACCCCTGAGCCTCCTCTTCTCCAGGCTAAACAGTCCCAGCTCCCTCAGCCTCTCCTCATAGGGCTTGTGCTCAAGGCCTCTCCCCAGCCTCGTTGCCCTTCTCTGCACATGCTCCAGCAATTCAACATCTTTCCTAAACTGAGGGGCCCAAAACTGGACACAGTACTCAAGGTGTGGCCTAACCAGTGCTGTGTACAGGGGTACAATGACCTCCCTGCTCCTGCTGGCCACACTATGCCTGATGCAGGCCAGGATGCCATTGGCTCTCTTGGCCACCTGGGCACACTGCTGGCTCATGTTCAGACGGCTGTCGACCAGTACCCCCAGGTCCCTTTCCACCTGGCTGCTCTCCAGCCACTCTGTCCCCAGCCTGTAGCTCTGCATGGGGTTGTTGTGGCCAAAGTGGAGCACCCAGCACTTGGATTTGTTGAATGCCATCATGTTGGACTCTGCCCATCTGTCTAGATGGTCAAGGTCCCTCTGCAGAGCCCTTCTACCTTCTAACAGATCAACTCCTGCTCCCAGCTTGGTGTCATCTGCAAATTTACTGATGATGGACTCAATCCCCTCATCCAGATCATCAATAAAGATATTGAACAGGATGGGGCCCAGCACTGATCCCTGGGGGACACCACTAGTGACAGGCTGCCAGCTGGATGTGGCACCATTCACCACCACTCTCTGGGCTCGGCCCTCCAGCCAGTTCCTAACCCAGTGCAGAGTGCTGCTGTCCAAGCCACAGGCTGACAGCTTGGCCAGGAGTTTGCTGTGGGGGACGGTGTCAAAGGCCTTGCTGAAGTCCAGGTAGACTACATCCACAGCCTTTCCTACGTCCACCAGGCTGGTTACCTGATCATAGAAGGAGATCAGGTTGGTGAGGCAGGACCTGCCCTTCCTAAATCCATGTTGGCTGGGCCTGATTCCTTGGCCATCCTTCAGGTGCACAGTGATTGCCCCCAAGACAATCTGCTCCATGATTTTCCCTGGCACTGAGGTCAGGCTGACAGGCCTGGAGTTCCCAGGTTCTTCTGTCCGTCCCTTCTTGTGGATGGGAGTCACATTGGCCAGTTTCCAGTCTTCTGGGACCTCTCCAGTGAGCCAGGACTGGTGGAAAATGATGGAGAGAGGCTTGGCCAGCTCATCTGCCAGCTCTTTCAGCACCCTAGGATGAATCCCATCAGGTCCCATGGACTTGTGAATATCCAAGTGACTCAACAAGTCTCGAACTAATTCCACATGGATTTCAGGAGTACAACACTGCTCCTTGACCCCATCAACCAGCTCAGGAGGCCAGTTATCCTGAAGTCCTCCTGCCTTACTGTTGAAAATGGAGGCAAAGAAGGTATTTAGAATCTCAGCCTTCTCCTCATCCTTAGTTACAATGTTACCCTCCACGTCCAATAAAGAGTGGAGGCTCCTCTTGCCCCTCTTTTTAGCATTAATATATTTATAAAAATGCTTTTTGTTGTCCTTCACGGAAGCGGCCAGTTTAATTTCTAACTGTGCTTTTGCCTCTCTAATTTTTCTTCTACATGATCTAGCAACATCCTTAAACATATCACTAGTTGCCTCCCCCCCTTTCCAAAGGCGATAAACCCTCTTTTTTTCCCCTTAAATCCTTCAGGAGCTGCTTGCTCATCCAGGCCGGTCGTCTTCCCCGACGGCTCGTCTTATGGCATGTGGGAACTGCCAGTTCCTGTGCCTTTAGGACCTCCTGTTTGAAGTAGGTCCAACCATCCTGGACCCCTTTCCTCTTAAGGGCTGTTACCCAGGGAACTTTCCGAATAAGTTGCCTGAACAACCTGAAGTTTGCCCTCCGAAAGTCCAAAGTGAGGGTTCTGTTACTGCTCCTCCCTCTTTCCCTGCATATTGAAAACTCCACTATCTCATGGTCGCTGCACCCTAGACAGCCTCCAACCATCACATCTCCCACCAGCCCTTCTCTATTTGAGAACAGCAGATCAAGCAGAGCCTTACCCCTGGTAGGTTCAGCTAAGAGCTGCATCAGGAAGTTGTCATCCATGCACTCTAGGAACTTTCTGGACTGTCTCCTCTCTGCTGAATTAAGTTCCCAGCAGATGTCTGGTAGGTTAAAGTCCCCAAAAGGACAAGGTCTGATGATCTTGAGACAGCTTCCAGCTGCTTATAGAATATCTCATTGGCCTCCTCGTCCTGGTTGGGTGGTCTATAACAGACTCCAACCAGGACGTCAGTTTTGTGTGGCCTCCCTCTGATTTTAACCCACAAACATTCAACCCTTTCATCTGCAACCTCAAGTTCTGAGGCATCAAAGGATTCCCTAATATACAGGGCCACCCCTCCTCCTCTTATTGTAAGCATGACCAGAATTCATGCCAACTGACTCCATCTAAGACATGGATGGACTTCCATTTGCTCTAGGGTCAACTACAAAGTCTTTGCAGTTGATTTGCACAGAAGCCAACTGTCTGATGAGCCTGGAAGCTCCCAGTATCTGTGCAAGTGGAAAGGCAATTTGAGCTGTCAGATATCCATCTTCTGTGTGTGGCAGTGTTTAGGATAGGCAATCAAAGAAGGCTTCTGAACTTGTCCAACAGAACAAATCTTAGCTGATTTAACTGTCACAAGCTGAGTAGACAGGATTTTGATCCTTTGCTAGCTGCATCCCTTAGACCTTCTCCACCTGTTGAGGTGTAACTCCAGTCGCAAGTCACAGCAGAAGGCAGCAGCCTTATTTAGCACATATAATACATTGTTTGCCCAGTATTATCTACAGGAACTTTTGCTTAGGAATTAAAGGAGAAAAATATCACTAAAAAATGTATGTTAATGCACAAATTCTCAGAACAGCTACTGAACAGGAATCACTAGGTACAGGATTTTTCACTTTAGGAATGATAAAAGTGGTGGAGACAAAATAAATGACAGCATGGTAATTTTCCTCATAAACCCAAGAAGTTATATGATAAAAAACTGAAAAAATGATATGTGCTGAAATGGAAATTGATAATGTTATGCAGTCAGAGACACCATGGAAGTAACCTGCAAGTTTTTATTGCTTTTGATTTTTAGCTCTGTGCTACATAAAATTAATTCATATTCTGCCGTAGAAAACATAGGATTAATGACGCCAATGTGGAAGGGAGATTTTTTTTTTTTTTGCCTGTGCAGGGTCTGTGAATTCTTCTCAGATCTTGAGCAACACTTATAGCAAAAGAAAAATACCTGCTTTGTGTTTTATGGTTATATACAACTCCCAAGATGACCAGTTTATATGGAGGTCCGGTTTACATCATGTGGGATTTCAAACTCTTGGCTACATAGATAGACCTCATTGACTCTGATCCTGAAATCAGACTGGATTTCTCATAATAAGTAACTTAGCATGGCATTTTGCAGTGTTTCAGATCCAAAGAAAACAGCAGCTACCATTACCATTTTGGTGCCTTCTCTCCAAAACGAGGCAAAAGGTGGCAATAGCAGAAAAGTAAGTAGAATAAGTAAAGCTTTGGGCAAGATGCTTCCCAGTTAGGAAATCATTTCTTTAGTCAACTTCTTTCACAATTACTTCCACTGAGAAGCAGGGAGCTGTCGCCACAGCCATTTCAGCTTCCATCCACATGGGAATTAGTCACCCCCGAGGCTACAGAGAGGCTCTTCTGGATGTCGTGTAGCACTATACTATGTACTGACAGCTTTGGAGCTGGTAAGGGTAATGAGTCCTTCACAGGGGGGAACCAACAGGCCAGAGCCACTTCCTGCCCTCTTCCACTTTCATGTTCTGAGATTATGCACAATGTCAGGATGTGAAAGAGTATGAGGGGACCTGGCACTCGACTGCCATACAAAGTGAAAAAAGAACCCACTACTTAAGATGTCATGTTAAGCAAAAGCAAGGAAGACTTTGAAACACCACTACCCATCCCTGCATGCCTTTTTTTTTTTTTTCTTTAAGTAGAAAATTGGACTTTCCTACCACACAGCATCCCTAGAGCACTGGTTGGAGGACTCTGATGAGATACACCTTCAACAAAGCATCTTACGACCCTTCAGCCATCCTGGACTAATTTTCATTGCAGTTTTGGCAATGGATAAAATTGGGTTGATTTCTAATAAAAGGATGCTTTCATGTGGTCCGTGGGAAAACAAGAGCTTGAGTCACTCCCGACAAGTCTTGAGGAATTCAAGGCATCAGATTTAATAGTATATATTACATGTATTATCCCTGAAATAACTTCTGGCAATTCTGAAGCACCTGAGAAAATACTGTGGATTGGAAACTTGAGGAAGATCATCTTGAGTGCCACTGCACTTGTAAATAGTAATGATGGCAGACAGATGAAAGCTTCTGTGCTATTTTGAAAGAGAAATACATTACAGAAATCATAAAAGCAGCTTCAGTGACAGCAGAGGAATCTATACAAAAGCTCTGTAAGAATAAACAGGATATTAGCTGAGATTCATTATTACTGTCTTTGCAGACATCTATATTTAAGCTACTTCAGCCGCAGGATAAACCTGCTTGTTGCTATTCTCAGTGATCATGAGGCAGCTAAGATGTGAAACAGGAAGTCAGATTTCTTCTAGAGGAAGAAAAAAGAAAACGTAAGTTTCAAGACAGGTTTCCACTTCTCTGTCAACAGCTCTCAGCAACCCCAGCAAGCAAATTATGTGATGAGTTTAAAAGGTGGCGTATAATGTTTGGTTTGGTTTCATGTGGTTGGTTTTTAGTTTTAACAAACTGAATTAGAGGGGAAATGGAGAGGTTAAAACCCCCCAAGAATCACACACACTGGTTTGGACTGGAACAGGGAGTTCTTGACATTTATGTAGCGCTAGGCAGACCTCATACAGACATAGGCAACTAAGTTTGGGGTAACTTGAAATATAATAGTAGGGATAAGAAATAGAAAAAGAGAGTGGCAAATGATCCAGAGGGAATCTGAGAAAGAGCTGCTTACTTCAATCCAGAAAATCTAAAACAGTTAAATTTCCAGACCAATATTTTGATGAAGAGTGCTGGAGTTCTGCCATGAATTAATGAGAAGATTATTTTTCTTTAAAAGATACAGAGCTAGCTGGACAGTAGCTTAACAAGGTAATTATCAAATGAAAGAGAATTGCTGTACTGCTGTGAACCTGCATAAAGCCTCTCATTATTACTGATGTTTTGGGCTGTCTTTGTGGTGGAAGAACCTTGCCTTTGAATATTTTTGCATTAAATACATTCAGCTACCTAGGTTTACTCATATGTAATCAATCAGATATGATCTCACCTAGGCTGCTTTTCAAACAAGAAGGTTATATGTGCATGACAGTTTACCAAGCCGGTGGTGCCAGAAACCTGGGAACACTAGTAATTGTTTTATGAAAATGCAAAAGACTAAGTTTCATGAATAAGTCCCAAACGTGATGGTGAGACTTTAAATGAACAACACAATGTTTTTAATAGCAATTTTTCTTCTTCTTCTTCTTCTTTTTTTTTTTTTAAGTTTATGTGGACGCTTATTAAAACACATCTGAAGTTTGGTCTTTGCCCCTTTGCCTCATCAGGTAAGGCATATGAGTAAAACCAAAAGCACTGTGTTACCCAAGCACTGCTGACTTGAACATAATGAGTATGTTAGGATGCTGTTTGCTCATTGCTTCCTTCTTTAATAACTGAACTAGCTAGACATGTCAAATGGCATTTTTCATAAAGTAACAAAACCCAGAGTATAACTATGATTGTAAACAGAAAGAAAAAGAAAAGCTTGAAAAGCTTGCAAAAGAAAAAAAAAAAAAGAAATTAAACACAACCATCAATCAGAAAAAGAGGAGTGACAAAGGAAAAGAAATCTATAATGTTCTTCAGTGAGAATCAGAAACACATGTGTACATGAAAAGCTGTATGTGCTATCATAACACAGCTGTCTGATCCAGGCTCCCAGCTCTTTCTCTCTAATATTAGAAGTGTTTCCAGATTTCATGGTAAAGGACTCATGGTTGCCCCTTTCAATCCTCCTGACTTCTGCTTGCAAATTCAAAGCACAGAGCAGAAGCAGAGTTTAGGTCCTATCAGCATATCTAGAGTAATGAGCCACGGTCTGCTGTGTAGATGTATCAGTTTCATAAGGACAAATTATAAATACTGTGCAATTGCAACAACCCTTACTTTAAAAAAAGAAGGGACAGAAGTGGAATACTCAATTAGAAAGATGTGCAAGCCAGAAAATTCTCACTTGCCAATTATCTTATTAAAGCCTTTCCTAGAAATGGCTTTACCATTTTTATTCTGTTTTATTCTTACCATATTATTCTGTAAATAATATTTGTTTGGTTATTGTCTCTGCATATTAACTAGCACATTAAGCAGGCACAAAAATGTCTTTAAGCAGTCATTCAACTTAAACAGAATTGAATGACTGCAACATGATACATTGTACCAGCAACAAAAAAGCAAATACTGCCATTTTCTTCCTTTCTAGAAGGAGGTCTAAATGCTGGGTCTGTCCTCTTCCTCTAGAAGTGCCATTTCTGCAATGATGAAGGCAAGGAGAGAGCTGGTCCTTGCTAAGTGTCTCAGAGGACCTTTCATTTTTCCTTGTACCTAGATGCATCAGTGCTGCCAGGTCCAGAGCACACTCTGTTCTGCACACTTGTGCTGCTGCTCTTGCCGATCTCTTCTGAGAAGCTACACTCCTGTTTTCTGTACTAACTAATGTTCCCCACAGACATTACCTCCATTCCTAAGACTTTTTTGTGTGTGTGCTGTGGGTACCCAATGCACTTATCACAATGACCAGGTCTGCATACCTGGGTTTAGGATAGCATTGACTTGCCATTGACTTGGACATTGATCCTAACTCTCACAGCTTCAGGAAAAAGCTACCAGAGCATTGCAGTGTGCTAAGATGCTGGAGGATGCTCAAATTGAAGCTGACAGCACAATCTTCATCCTGCTTCCCTCCACATCCCTATTGCAGTAATGCAAGCTGTAATGACACCATCACATATATTTGCACAAATGAATTTGATAGTATACAAATTACTACAATCTAGTTATATGTGTGCATCTTCCTACAATCAACAGACATATCAAGGTGTATTAATACTAATTTGAAATCATGGCAGTCCACAATATTTGTACTGACATATCAGCTACATTCTTTCAAAGAAGTTATTCCTAGGAGCAGCTAAAGTTGCATGTATTACATGTGAGCTCTACATTGTAGAATTACACCATTGGATTCTAAATAGGTCTTTTGTCTTTGTTATTATTAAGGAGAATTGATGGGGAAAAGAAGCTTCAGAAGAAGACATTTTGGCACGTGTGGCCAGCTTTTGAAGTACGGCAAGAACACACACGACTCCATTCCCCCAGTGATGGGGTTTCCATCCAGCACTTAAGGACTGTCATTGGGGAAAAATTGCTTGACCCAACATGGGAGAAGTTGGTCCAGAGAAGCAAAAAAAAAGCTGTTGCTGAGCCTGGCTACTGGCTTACCTCGAGGGAAGGCAGCAGCACTGGATGGGCAAGGCTGCAGATCTCACAAAGACTAAAAGAAGTGAAAGGAGTGGGAGGTAGCAGGCTGGATATTCTACCTCCTTCACCTCACTAGAAGAAAAACAGCAAGCAAATGCTTAGGGAAGTGGAATTGCTATCAGACCAGAGTAGAGCATTATCTCAGGAACATGATCAGTGCTGGGATTATAGAACAAACTCCTCCAGGACTAATATGGTTTTATTGGAAGCAAGGGAGAATAGCAGAGGGTGATTCCTTCTATGCTATGAATGACATCAGAAGTAAAATTAAACCCAATTTTTTATCCAGGATGCCAGACATGGCACATTGCAGGATGGCTAATGAAGGCATTATCACAAAGAGGTTCCTTCTCCAGAGCTAAATTCACATTCACTATTTTGCTCAGCTAAGGACTGCTTTTCTGAAGTCAGAGGCTAAATCACCCCAGTCTGGTCTACACTGTGGTGAGGTCTCCACAAACTGGATTCTTTTCATGAGATAGGAATGAGATGGACTCCAGGAACGCACCTAACGCATGCCAGCCATTAACAGGCATTTAGTTCACTAGACTGGACTGGACTTAGTTCTGTTTGGACATCATGTCCTCAACACCAGCTGGTTTGCTCTTCAGATCCTCTCCTACGGCACTGCACTACTTCTAACATCAATGTAGCCTCCAGCCACTGTCACAGCAGATTATAACCTTAAATCAACAGGCTTGGAGTGTGAACAGGATAAACGCTACCTCTTGGAAGGTGTTTGGAGATGCTGGATCACCAAGGTGGAATGTATTGTCCAGCCTTTTCCTTTCTAATTACTGGAGCACCTTCTCCCTACCATAATACAGTTCTCAAGTTGTAGACAAATCCATGTTACAGACTGTTGACATTTTACTAAGCTAAGTTAAGCCCTTCCCTCAGTATTAGACAACCTTTATTTCCTTTTCATTTTAACACTACTAACCATTTCAATCAGTTTAGTTGTGCATGCATCATTAAGAAAATCAGAATACTTCATAGAAACAATCTAGGAAGGGTAAATACTCCTTTTGTTTTCAACTTGATAGACATTTTCTTGGTACAAGGCTATGTTATGGTTCAGTATCTCTTCGCCTGGACTTTTCTCTTTTCTTTTTTTAAATAACCATGACCTGGAGCATCCCTTTGGATCACAGAATTTGATGCACAGCCAGCCATGCATGTGCAACTGTCCCCAAGAGCCAAGCCTCAGCAGAAAAGCTGGTGTGCATACAATCTTGAAATGAAGATAGCTGTCAAATCAAAGCTCATTTGCCACAAAAAGATAGTGCTGATCTTCAGTTAGGGAATACCAAGCTAGTCAGAGTTCAGCGTTACTTAGAAAAACAAATCATAAGGATTTTATAAAAGAAAAGTGTCTTTTTAATCTCACTAATATAATTTCATAGTGGATGAACTGGTTTTCCTTAAGGCTGAAAGATGTGGGGGGCAACAAATACAGACAATATCAATTTTTGAGAGTGAAAGAAGTTTAAAGGCTTTGAGCAACTAAAAGAGGGGAGGGAAACAAACAGTAATGCAGCAGCCTGCATCACGTGTCGCCAAAAATATGTTAGCTTAATGCTCCCTACAGCAGGGTTTCATTGTACCTCATTTTAGTGAATTAAATCATGTGCTACAAAGGAATTTGGATCTGAATGAAAGGAACCAGATTGATATCAGGATGAAAAGTAATGTCCCTATTAATTCAAGTCCAGACATTAAAGACAAAACTAAAATTGAATTACACAGTATTCTAATATCTCTGGACTAGACACAATTGTATATAAAAGCCTTTTTTTCATAGCCAAACAGAGATAGAAGCAGTAATGGATTGTTAAAAGAAACAACAAAATGGTCAACATCTACTTTCAGGCACCCAGCAACCTGCACAGATTATGTTGACTCAAAAGCTGCTGCTGAACAGGTAACTGTCCACCAGTGCTTCTCAGCACACATTCCTTCACTGTATCCCAAATGGCAAACTTCTAGGATTAGCCTGGGTCATACAGATGAGAAGCAGCTGTTTCAACCTGAATGGTATGAAAAAGACAACTCAGATAATGAAAGAACAGCACTTTCAAGACAGTGCAATCAAGGCACAAGCCCCTTTGGCTGAAGGAGGCACCTAGCCATGCAAGGGACATCACCTAGACTCTCGTCCAGCGCCAAGCTGCATGTGATAGCGCCCTTGAGCAATAAACTTTTCTCAACCAGTGAATGATGATCCAAATGTCTAGGCTGGGTGACAGCTATGACACAAACATACACATTGATCCACAAGGTTGCAGGTAACTGCATGTGCTGCAGTGCAGGCCCTCTCTAGTGCGTCAGACCTACACTGTTCTTTTGGCTTTCCCATACAACATACAATCAAGGTACCAACACTTACTTTCAGTGACTTGGAGCCAAGATCCTCCAAGAAAGAGTAGCTCTGGAATACTGGACCTGGATTAGCACTTCTTCCTGTGCAGGCAGAGCTGGGCACCAAACAATGTCCTTCACGAGACAGGACATTCCCAGTAGTTCACAAGAAGGTTAGTTTGAAGCTCATCAAACAAAAGGAGTACCACAGATCTCAATCATTCTGTTCCAAATCCAATACATGTCCCTATAAACTGTCCTCTCTGATGTAAACCTTTAATAGTATCTATATATTGGCTGCATTTGTCTTGAAAAATTCTAAACAAAATACTCCACAGAACCCTCTTCTCTGAAAAAATAAGGAGAGAAGGAAAAAGGAATGCAAGGTACTGCTTACACTGCTACACACAGCAGAATGAACTTAAAATACTGTGGTATAAAACCTGTGTGGATCA
The DNA here is from genome assembly GCF_027791375.1 of Indicator indicator. Taxonomy (NCBI): domain Eukaryota; kingdom Metazoa; phylum Chordata; class Aves; order Piciformes; family Indicatoridae; genus Indicator; species Indicator indicator. The sequence goes on along the minus strand of NC_072032.1, from coordinate 17,334,072 downwards.
GAACAGTGGAAAAGCAGAATGTCAGCAACATTTTAAAGGTAATGTAATTTGGAGTGCAGAATTCAATATGATAAAGAACGATAGCTACTGTGTAATATCTCAGCCTTCTCATACACAGCAGACCAAAAAGAATTCATGACTACATTAATTCAAGGAAATTTCCAATATGGAATTGGAAACAGCATCTCACTGCCCAGAGTCAGCTTTTGCCTCTGTATCTACTAATCATGGTGCTGCAGCTGACCCAGTTTAAATGTATTCCTATAAAGATTCCATAATTTTTTGGTGATGTTGCATATTATATTCTCCTAAGCCATTTAAAAATATTGCACTCTAGTAAACATCTATGCTTGAAAATAAGGTGCAGCATGTGGAACAGCACTACTGCATGATTAAAATACAAGGCAGAAGTTTTAGTAAAGCTTTATTTGTACAGTACCCACAAATGTGCACAGCTGTGTAACAAACCCAGCACAATATCAGGATGCACCTTTGCATATTTGACTATGTTCTCAGAGTTTCTTCTGCACGTTTCTACGTGATGCTGTAAAATAACAATTAAAAATAACCCCAACCTACTGAGGGCATTTAAAAAAACCCTGTAGTGCTGTGCTAATATTTAAGAAGGGACACTACACAGTCAGGCAACTGTACAACGTCATACACTTGCTTGGTATCAATCCAGACAAAATAGTGACAAAAATTCTACAGTCTTTAACTGACAAAGACTGAAATGAAAGGTATGTCATTAATGCCAGTCAGCATGGGTTTGTGTGAAATAGGGTTTGTCAAACAAATCTCTTGTTTCTCTTTGGTGAGCTTACACGAGGGTGGGTGATAAAGAGAAGCACATAGGAGTAATACACTTAGACACCTGTAATGCATTTGAGTTACTAGTTCATTGCTTATATTCATATACAGTTTTAATGGAGCATATGTAAAATGGATTGAGAGCCCCTTAAAACATCAGTTTTAAGAAGTAATTATCAATTAGAAATCATGACCTGGGGGGAGGGGGAGAGGGGGGGGGAGGTGCTAGTGGTGATCCACAAGCACTTGCGGGCATGTTAAACCTGATTTTAATGAAATTCTCATTGATGTTCTGAAAAAAAAAGTCTAACATGCTGCTAAGAAACTTTGAACAAAAAAGTAAAACTAGAAGAGTGGCCTATAAAGATGAAGACCAGGCAATCCCACAGAATAACCTGTCTCACTTACTAAGCTAGGACAATTTACTGTGTTGTAACTGAATGATCAAATCATGTTTAATGACTGGGATTTCTCTGGGGCAAAACAAGGAAAAAAAAAAAGGAAAAAATAATATAAAGAGTGAGCATGTTCCTGGAAATACTACAACCTGTTTCTCTTGGAAAATCTGATATTCTCTGTAAGAGTTATGTGAGAGAAGCCAAACAAGAGTTGTACAGAAACCATGGGTGATGATGAGGCATGCTAGCCTCTCAAACCCATCTTTGTGACAATAGGTAAGCAAGTGGGGAATAGGTGCTGAACTTGCCCTGTTTATTCTCAACCTGTTCCCTGCCCTCTGGACATGGCTTTCCACCATTAACTCCAACAAAGGGCTGCAAAGTCACCCATATCACACAGGTTACAAACAGGGACGAGGGTAGAATCAGTTTGTGGCACCTCACTCGCTGTATATTTGCTAAATAATTTGTAGGCAGGTCCAAGTTACACCAATGAAATACATGCTACAGGCAACTGAGAAACTTAGTACGCACTTTGAAGCTGATGTTTTGGCCCAAAGTTCACTGCACTCTGAAACTATTGCCCAGAAAGACTCTTCCTCTAACTTTCCAGTTATCAAAACATCAAGCAACGAAGAAATGAAGAAAAATCAAGCACGCTTCATGCAGCAAACAGAGAAAATGAACACGAAGTGCATAAAATGCAGAGCATGGTATAGTTATATTGTACATTCCAAACACAAACAGCAGCAGCAATTATAACACTAAATGCATATTCAATTATCACCCACAGATTCAGAGCAACAATAACAGTGAAATCACTGTGTTTGTCTAGGGATACACAGAGCACAAGAGCCCAACTGGTTCCTTCTGAAATCTCTGCCATGTAACGTTACTCAATGCCATATAAAACTGGGTGATGGAAACCCATAAAAAGTGCCTGAAATTCTCAGTACATTCTACATCTATAGGCTTAAATAAATCCACTTTGAGGACCCCATCATCCAAATCCACTGTGAGAACTAGCACACATGACATTTTTTTACAGCTATAAATGTGCTAGCTTGTGCTTTTGCTTCCTCACAGTACAGAGTTCCTCCACAAAGAGAAAGCATTCAGAGAACAGAAATGTAGGCAAGCTCTAATTTTCTGTACAGTGGCAACTGCATCCATTATGCATCACACTGTCACTTTGCTCACAAAGAGTTAACTTTCTAGCTTCTATTCTCTGCAGTGCTGCATAAACACTGCACATTATTCTTACTGAGCATGCTTCATCTTTCCTGTCTCCACAGTCTTGGGCTGTCAATCACCTGTCAGTCCCTACCACATCAGCACAGTGTGCATCATCAGGCTGTCAGCACAGCAGCTGATGAGACTCTGCTAAGAACTGTCAATCAAACTTGTTTCTCTTATCTGCTCAGGAAATATTTTGTCTCTAAGAAACAAAGAACCTGGGCAACAATGGATCAGAGTCTAGTATTTACTCTTTTACAGGGAAAGAATGCTCTTAACAGGAAACAACTATGTTTTACCCACAACAAGGAAGAAAAAAAAGAATCTACTCCATTAGGCGTATTTTCCTGTTTGGTTTTGTTTAAATCCTATTTACTTCTTGACCCAATAAATCAGAGCATAAAAAATTAAAGCAAATTTCTTTTTGCTTTCACTGTAAAATGAATTTCATGGGTTTACTTCTTAGTTTATGTTTAATGTAATTCAATGATGTTTAAAACAGGTAGCATCTCTTTGGTTTCGGGAATCCTCCCCTGTCTTTAGGCATTAGAATGTGTGAGCTTTCTCTCCATCTCACTGAAGCCAAAAAGCCAGACTACAGGGAACACACAATCATTTACACCTTTGTTACATTAAGAGTTATCTTTATGCTTTGTAGTGTTCCTCATTAGAACTCAATTTCAACACAGAATTTAATCACATGAGTAGGGGTCATAGAAAATAGACCAAAAGAACAGCTGAGGGGTCTAAGAAAGCAAGAGCAAAACATACGTTTTCAATGGATGTTGAAAGAAGACAGTATCTGCTTTCTGGAATGCTGTACCAGGGAGGAAGAACTGCAGAAGGTAAAGTTTTCACATCTACAGAAATAAAATACTGAAGAAAGACAAAGAAACCTGCAAAGATGGGCACAGCTGTGATTTCAGCTCTGACACAGAATCTCACAATGAAAAGTTGAGCTGGGCTTTCAAGTGCACATCTATCCCAGGCAGAATAATGTTCTGCAAAGATAACTGGTCTAAGTCTAACAAACCTGGCAATCAAATTAATTAGCACTGGTGGATCGCTGAACTAACAGCCCTCTCCTCTTCTCAGGGCGTAAGTAAGAGTCTTTACATGCTGTGCCATACACAGACATGCAGGCACATTTAGAGATAGCTGGAGTAAAACTTGCAGAACCAAGACTGAGAGTAGCAAAGGGAAGAATGTTGCTTTTCTCAGTATAGAGAGGGGTGCTGTAAAACACAGCAATGTGAGAGCCAAGCCTAAAGTTATTTGGAGGTTTTCGCAAAGCTTCACTTTGGGGCCATGAAATTAAATAAGCAGCTTCGTTTTCTGAGACAAAAAAAAAAAAAAGTTTACAACCCTTACAGGTTCCTGGACAGAATTTTACATTAAAAGGTAAAAAAAAATGGGAGACAAGTAAAACCAGCATGTTTTTTTAAAACCTTGTAACACACAAGCAATGATTTACAGGCCTGATTCTTGTGCTCTGAACAGTGGCATTGGGATTGGACTGTCCAGGGAAAAGCAGAGGGCGGAGAGATCCAGCTGGGAAAAATCTCCAGTAGGAAACCCATCTAAAGGAAAGTTTAAAGCAAGCATAGAAAAAAAGGCCCAGAGGGGTTCAGGGACTAGAATCAAGGAGAAGAAGCAAATATGCCTCCCACAATGCTTTTAGAGGCTTTGAAGGAGGAACCTGGGCAAACCACCACACTCCTCATCTCCAGCAGCTTAAGGCAAGATCTTGTTTGCTCCTGAGAATAAGGACAAAAAATGACTGGGAACTGTCATACCCCAGAGGAAAACTGTGGCCATGGACAATGAGAAACTATTTGCCCTTTCCCCTGCACACACAGAAATTCTTTTTCTGGAATGTGTTTGCTCGAGAAGAGAATGTTTTAGTTGCCAGAAGAGGGAAATCATTGCCCAAAGAAAAGAAAATGAGGTGGCAGCCATGACTGATGGCAGACATATAAGCAAATCTCTCAGAGGCTGAAGCAAGACAAAGGTAGGCAATTTTCAGCTGAATCCTGGAGCAAAGGCAAGAGGTTAGCATCTTTCATCACTTTCAGCTCTAAAGAAAACTCAAACAATGCTTGCTTTTATTCTTTACTGGGGTCTAATTGTAGTTCCCTCCATTACTGCTTGTGCCTGCAAGAATAAGAACAAACAATTTGTCCTTGCTTTTCCCCTTCAGCCAGCTCCAATGTTCTTAATGTCCACTCCATACTAAAGAGCATGCAGCAGGGCAAGGAGGCAGGCATCTTGCTGGGGACAGCACTGATGAAGTCCAGGCTTTTGTTTCAGCCATTCCAAAGCTCCACACTTGCTGCTACCACCACTCAGCATGCCCTGGCTCACCTAAGAGGAGCCCCAGCACACCAGCCAGCAGTTTCACCTGTTAGTTGAAATAAAGGTACTGGGTGCCAAGACTCTCCACAGCTGTAGCAGAGCACACATGCAGCTCGGGCAGGCAAAACATAGACCTCAGTCAAGCCTCTGAGCTCAGTGAGGAGCTGGTGGAGCTATTTTCTACAAATATTTGCTCCCAAAGGAGAGCAGACTGCTCTGTTCTCAATTCCTGGACATATTTTCAGAGATAAACACACAACCTCCACTACTCTTAACACACAACCTCCACTCTCCACCCTCCCCAAGCAACACTGGAGGTTGTCCCCAGACAGAGACATGGACATCCTGACACCCCCATCTCCAAGGCTGTTCTCAAAGCCAGCTCAGATGTCAGTGGAAGTCCTGGACTGGAACAGCTCAGGGTCTTCAGAGTATCACTGAACAGGAATACTGCTTGTGTCAGAAAGAATCACTAATACAGTAGTTCAGAATTACATAATCATTCACTGATGAAGGCAAGCAAATGTGAATGAAAGAGCCCTAAATGCTGAGCTTTAATTCCAGATGCTGAGAATACCACTACCAAAAGTAACAACAGTTTGTGATGAAGTCAGAAATCAAAACCAGATGAAAACTCCTCTGTACTGGCCGCGTTCAGAGACATGCCTACAGTAAGGTGATCTTTCAATCGTGCTCATCAGCAACAAGTCTAAGAGTCACTGTACTGCCCCACACCAAACGGTCCCTGTCCCAGACAGCACAGCCATTATCAAGCATTTGTGACAACAGGAATATTTTACTCTTTGACAAATTCTTTCATATGCAGCAGTGTTTTCCAGAAACACAATTCCCTCTGATCCAACTGGACATTAATTGCTTTTAGCTGATGTATCTGTGCCTTCTAGACTGGTAACAGCACTGGCAAATCTGATACCTGACAAGCTGACTCAACCTAATCAGGACAGATCAGCTGTTACCAGTGTTGCTATAGGCTGTAATTTGAGGACCTTTACAGAGTTATCACTTGCTTTGAAAGGCAAGAAACTGTAATTCTGTCAACACTAATCCCAGAACATGCATTCAAAGTGACTTATTTTTTCTCCAGGATAAGGTAACACTTGTCAAATAAATACCTGAGATAATTGATAAAAGGAATTAGAAGTATGTGAGCGAAACACTGACCGTCAGTCCCTCAGGAGAACGTCACAAGCATCAGCACACTAAACAGGGAGCACAGGCTGTCACCGTGAAGCAGGGCTCACTCTCAATGAGGTGAAACAATTGGCAATGCAGTTTGTCAGTGTTTACTCCTCTCTCTGTTGCTTAAGTGCTAAAGCTGAGTGAAACACTTCAAGCAATTTCTTCAATGAATTTTACCCATTTTTCCTGCCAGGTGTATATGGCGTATGGATACTAATGCCATCAGATCATCCACTCCTTCATGTTCGTTCAAGCTTTCATTTAGTGCTTGACTGAGAGCATTCTACACCTCCACTGCTGTTCAGGCAATATCTGTGGCAGGTCCTTAATGTGCGGAAACAGCACACAGCTGATGGAATAATGATTATCTACATTAGTGAGGCTAGAGCTTTCAGCATTTATTTGTTCTTCTGATCCCTGTTTAAATCTGGAAGCCCTTCCAGCAGGAAAAAGTTCCCTTTCTGTGAACAGTTTTGCCCACAAGACTCAATTTTTTGTGGAAACCAAGCTAACAAGAAGTGCAAGCACAGCCAAAGCAAATGAATTTTTAAAATCCAAATATCAGTATTATTTGTCCTACTCTACTAGGAAATAATTTATTTTCACATAATAAACTTCAGAGGAACTCCACCAAAACATGGATTCTCAACCCATGCAATTCCTTATTGGAACTTGATGGTCACTGAAGGCAAACAAGTGACTTTGTCATTGCCAGGGTTGCATCTGTCTCTTATACATAAACTATGTTTAGGAATTCAGGCTAGAAATTAGAACAAAAAAAATATCTCTTACTGTATCGCTTTGGTCCATCTTCCAAACAAAATGAAAGGGTTAAGGTTGCATCATCTTCAAAAAATTCAGTTGCAAAGGCATCCCACCAGAGGTTGTCACTATCCTAGGAAGCAACAGATCATTCACTTAACAGGAGGCAAAATGAAAATATGTTCATTGTTTTGTGAAAGAAATTCGACAGCACCACACACAGTCTGTGCTTCCCCCCTGTGGCTTTGGGGTGAGGATATATATATAATATTTTAAACTAATTTTCCTAGATGAAGTTCTAGTTCTAAGATATGAAAAACCTAAAATGTTTAGTTTATCATACAACAAGCTGTCTTCCATTTTATCAAGCACACCAAACATGTTGAAACTTCTGTTCTCATAAATAGATGGTTTTCTTCAAATGTTAAAAATGAGTTTAGAAATCAGTTGCAAATAAAGTCGTTATGACTTTCCCCCCTTTTTTTTCTGGGCTGCATATCTCAGATGCCTGGTCCTAATGATGAAAAAAAGCTCAGCACTTAATTCTGTAATGCTACATAACCCAATTATCAGAATGAGCTGACAAGAAAGTTATTTAGAAACTAAACATAATAGCCATTCCACTCCAATGCACTTCATATAAATACAATGCAGGTTAATTAAATACCAGCTAGTTACTGAAATGCAATTGTTGCAAGGAATCTTTACTTTTCAGTGTGATACATGAAGTGAAAACAGTATTTTAAGATGACCTGTGTATACTTACTCTTTCAGTAATTATTAATGTAATGTAGAGTGTAAAGCATATACCAACAGACCACTAGAGGTGCTGTGTCAGCACTGACAATTAAACCAGGTGTCTTCAGACCTGGGTGACCAACAGCAAGCACCCAAACCTTGGTGTTTAGCAGCTGTGCAAGTGGTCCAGCTTGCACGGGTTTTTACAGAAGTCAGGCAACAACAGTTTCCACCGTTTTTTTAATTCAAAAGCTATGGTTATGTTTAAAATACTGGAATCAAAACATTTGGTGTGGTCTCTTCTGCTCCTCTGAGGTCCTGAGATTTAAATCACTTGCAGCACAAAGCTGAAGCACTTCTGAAGATACCCCAGTCACACTCCTCAGAACCATTCCATCCTACTCACAGCAGCTGCCTTCCCAGTGTGCAAGGCCAGGTTCATTCAGTGCAGTGAGCACTGAGTACCTCTTAATGGCTGAGCAATGTATAACTATGCCAGAAAACATTTGTTACCTTCACAGCAAAAAACCTCTCTGAGATAAATTGCTGATTTAAGACAAAGCCTGCATCTATCCTATTCGTCATATGTGCACATGCAGAGAAAGATCTATCTGGAGCTTTCAGTTCTGCTCCTGAAAACATTACTACCGCAATGTAGTAATGTTGTAGAAATGGATTTCACTCCAAACTGCTGAGCAGGGTCTCTATCCTGCCTCACAACTTTACTTTGATTTTTGCAGGCATCCAATGAAGAAATGGTATGGATAAGTTCCAGCTCCTGCCAGGGACCCAGGGGAGATTTCTCAGCTGTGTCACAGCCTGTGATTCACCTTCCTTGCCAAGGCTCACCTCACCCAGCAGCAGCAGCAAGGCAATGAGCAGCATGGCCCTGTGGTACTTGCTCAAAATTCAGTCTACAAAGAGGTATCAAAAGTGTTCTCACATCTTAGAAATATGTTGCCACAGAGAGCTCAACTGCTCTTTCCTCTTTGCCAGTAGAAGCCTGAGGAGCGTTTCCACGTACACACATGCATGAACATGCTGTGGCCAAGTAGCCACAGCAGCAAGTACAGAATGAAAAAAAAATATATATATGTGTGTGTGTGTGTGTGTGTGTGTTCAACAGAAACCCAGCAAGCAGTTTGTAGCCACACACCTCTGTGTACTGACCCTTCACTCAGGACAGCCTGCTGGGTGATATTTTAAGTCCACAGAAGAGCACATTGTCCAACAAGGAATCATGGACTGCCATCTGCCAAGGAAGAGGCTGCAGTGAAGCTTAGCTGGGATCTTTCAGACATATTTGTCAAAGAGAAGGAAGAGGGGAGGGAAAGTATGAAGCAAGGTCACATACTGCCTTGGCAGCTCCTCTTACTCAGGAGTTGTGTATCACTGGAGCTACTTGTGCAGCATGCAATGATATGGGAGGCAAGAGGGGAACATCACAGTCAGGATGCAAATGCACAGGGGAAAGAGAACAGGGAAGTGCAGGGCCTCCCCTCAAACCACACATATTTGCACTCACTCTTGCTTCCAAGAAGTCTGAAGGCAAGGAAAATGTGGAAACAGAATTACTGTGGATTCCCTTCCTGGATAGATGAAACACCCAGCCTCTGTCACAGTTTGACTACTGTCCAAGGTCTTTATCTCACCTCTTTGCATATTTTATGTCAGGAAGAAGGAAAACTAGAACATGTAACACCCCATCCCCCACATAAAATAAAAAAACCAAACCCAACCCAAACTAAAACAAAAAAAACCCAAAACCATCCAAAACCCAGCCCAAACCTTATAGAATATATAAATCCTCTGTCAAGCTTGGATAGGCTCTGCTGATTAATTACCTGCTCCACCCTTGTCACAGGTGGCTCCCACCACTCTCACAGCCAAATGGTGAACAAAACCAAATGAGGTCTCCACTAGCCAAGCTGCAAAAGGATCCAGTTATTACAAAGAAAAAGAAAGAAGGCTAATAAAATCACCCCCTTTTTCTGGCAAAAAAAGGATGGTGAATGCAAGGCTGCCCCCAGGCATCTTTAACTTCTGCTCTGACAGGTTACGGGGGATTTTGCCAGAGTAATTATTTTTCTATTCAACAATAATGAGAAATTACCATGGCAACCTCCCTTTCATGTAGTGCACTCACATGCTCAAACACTGAAATAATGACCTAAACGTAACATAAAATACAGATTAATACTTTAAGAATATTTTAAAATAAATTTAAGGAATGGGTCAAAGTAGAGGAGAGGGCAGAGACAGCCAGCAAGTTGGGCCAGAAGTGAAGATGCCATGCTGCTGTAGCCAGCTACTGAAGCAGCAAAATGTCTTCTGCCACAACTATTATTGTTCCCTCTGATCCCCTCCACCCCTGGTATTAGTTGTAATTTGAAGCATGGCTCAGCTCTGAATAGGGCCTCCATGTAAATGGAATCCTACGGTTTCAATATTTTTTCCTGACTCTGATTTCTTTGGCAAATGTAATCAGATTTTAAGTACAATGATGTTCTTTTTCCCCCTCCATCTACTAGTCCCACATGTTCACTGTGGGATCTTAGAGTCAAGCTGGGCTCTTCTTTACACCTTACACACTTAAGTGATTAAGATTCTGCAGACCAAATGAGGCTTTTCTACTTGCCTGTGATGGTGATTGCTGAACCAAAATAGATTTTGTAACTAGAATATGAGGCCAACTGAGCCTATGGCTCTTTCTCCAAATTCCTTTATTTTTGTTTAATGACTTGGAAGGCAGAACAGAGTTCATGTAAAAAGTCAGTACATGAGAGAGGATGTAGATACCTTGCAGGCCTGAATTGGAATTCAAAATTATTTTGATAGATTGCACAAATTATCTGAAATGAAGATGAAATTCAATAAAGTGAAATGACAAAAGCACAAATACAAAATGAGGAATAACTGGATAAGCAGTACTATAGAAAATTATCCAGAGCATAATGCAAACATGTCAGCAATATGCTGCTCTTGAAAATAAGGGAAATGGCTTAGATATAACTCCCTTCATTCCAGCAAACACATCTCTGGAAAGACTTCCAATTGGAATAGCTCATTCACTTCTGGAGTACTCTGGCCAGGTCTGGACCACTCACTCTAAAGAATTTAGCTGAGAACAACAGGAATCATTGAGTTTAAAACACAAGCACACAAACGAATCAACCCCAAAAGACTCATAGGCAGAAGGACCTAGTTGTGTTTAATGTAAGACAGAAGAAGCTCACAGGGAACATGTCAAGAGTCTTCAACATGAAAAGTTTGCTATAGAGAAGATCAATCTCATCCTTGGTGGCTAGCAGGGACAGAGGAGGCAATAACTAGCTCAGTTTGCTGCCATTGGGGGTTAAGTGCTTTAAGACCCTCTTACAGATTTCTGGGCAGGCGTTTTGCAGAGCAGAAGGAACGACGAAGCATGGCTACTGTGTTCCCAAGTGGAGATGCAGAGGTGCTACTGTGGGTGAGTCTTGGCCACAGCTGCCCCATCACAGCAGCTCCATGGCTTGCACCTTGAAAGAAGAGGATTTTTGTTTTCTCCCTCATATTGCTTTTGGCTGCACACGTGTAACAGGTGTAAACAGTATATTAAAAAGAAAGTCACAGAAACAAACGTGATTGTGAATACACACAGAAAACACATCTTGCTCTGAAATGGGAACTTGTTTGTTTTATATATATATACATAAATAACTTTTCAGGGAAGAACTGAATTTTAAATATCAACCTATGGAGCTTGGCACTGGACAAGGCAAAAATAAGAGATAGTGCCCTTGGGACCTTACATTTTTCTTCTGGCACCTGCAGCCCTTCCCTGCTGACACTTCCTATTTTCAGAACTCTGTATGTCCACAATCCTGATGGCAGCAGATGCAGTTCTCATATTCTTTCAAGTTAATGCTGCGTGAGGAAACGGCTCTCTCCCCAAGGAGAGAATGGTATTCCCCTCCTCCTCCTGCTCCCAGTAAATCAAACTACGCTTAAGCTTTTAAACTGAAGTTCAAGATAAGATTTTGCCATTAAATACACCTGTAAAAACTGCACAGCCATTAGAAATCATGAAACTCACAAGTACCATAAAAACATTCCGACACTGATGTTTATGCTCAGAGCACACTGACACACCATTAAAAGTAAAATGCCTGCAAACAAGAAACCACTAACTTTCCCTATTACTTTCAAATTAGACCCATCTTGAGTCTACTCAACATATTTAAGGTTCTGATACGAATTTCACAGGAGTAACAATAGGGATCCATATATCTTAATTTTATATTTGGGCATTTGAGTACTCATGTGTAGGTCTGGCCATGCAATGCCCAACGATTTTATAATCTGGCATAGGGGAGTTTTGCTGTTTATAGAAATTCTATAGGTGATACCAATATTCTGAATCTTGAACTGATTTTCTTGGAATCCAGTGTGAAGAGAGTGAAAAAGTGGAGTACTCATACCCAGTACGTAGGTAAGAACCCCATATGGTCAAATGGCTGCCTGTTGCCATGCAGGTACAAGAAGATGCACACCCATCTTCTGCTCAGAGCATCTTTGCTAGCACTATGTAGTACCTTGTGTGGTTATTAAAAGCACCTGAAAAAGAGAACCAATCTGGTTGCCCAAGGCTGGTTTTTAAGGACCAGTCGCATTGCTTTTATGTTTGTTATTCTACCTCATTTATTTTATCTTTAGCATAAAGTATGTTTTTTACATAGCATTAAACATACCTTGTGGCTAGTAGCATCTCAGAGAACCTCCAGCCCTCCTCCCCCTGCCGGGAATGCCCAGATCTATTCCTTCCATTTGTTATTTCACACATATTCACAGTTTTAATGGTGTTGCTTGCTCTTACTTCACTTACTAGTGTGGCTGGATGCCATCTCTCATACAATGTGTAGTAAAACTGGCAGAAAGATTTTAAGACTTGGCTTTGGTCAGAAGAAGTTTTCTGTTCCATTATATACTTGCAACTCCTTGCCAAAACCCTGCTCAGTGCCCAAAACATATCAGTTTCTTCAGCTTACTTAATAATTAATTAAATTATTGTTTACATTCCACTTTGGAACTTATCTTTGTTTGTATAGTAAACAAAACCTACCAAGTTTCTGGTTTATTGCAAAGGCAGAATATAGCCATGCAACAAACCCCCAGAGCCTCAGACAGACTCAAGTGGAAATGGGGGCAATGTCTCTGCCTCTCACATATATCTGGAGTACCTTTAAGAATCCAATGGAATTCCAGGAAAAAGCTCGTAATAGAATCTACTCTTACAGATGCACTGGCAACTCCTTATATTTCAAGGATCCTCCTTTGATTGCATATAAACCACTACAACTAAACACGGCAGGGGGGAAGCAGTGTAACAGCTCCTTTCCTTTTCTGAATGGACAACTGTAAAGCTCAAACAGTTGTTTTGTATCAGATATAAATGGAAGAAGCAAACAGCACACAAAAAACCAGAAAGGGTTTGCAAAATACGCAAATTGATTCATACCATTTTCTTGACATACTCTGAAGCCAGGGATGTGGGAATCAGCATCACTACAGCAAAACAATGATGCTGCAGGGATCCTGGCCACACACCTCAGCTCTGCAGCGTCACTGCTTTGAGACAGCACCACTTAAATTCTCAAACAGCACATCCACACTGGGCACCTGTACCAGAGGTTCAGATTAACTGAAACACACTGACACTGATATGAAGAAGACAAATATTTTTCTTGTATTTAGAATGATGTTTGACCTCTTCCTTGTTACTTGGCCACTAACATATGCCTGAACTAGTGACTTGCTATTAGGGTTGTGGCAACTGCTTGTAAGGTTGGCAAATAGCAAGATCAGTCTATACACACTTATTAAAAACTGGAGTCCTCAGCACAAGAGGGACTAGAGGAGAGCCACAAAAATGATCAGAGGGCTGGGACACCTCTTCTACAAAGAAAGGCTGAGAGAGATGGAGATTTTCTAAGTTGTCAATAAAGGAGAAGACAGACCTGTGTGGTTTAGTCTAATGACATAATCAAAGAAGAATGCCTGGTTGCAAACCTATTATTTGCCATTGTGTAAATTTTACTGCAGCTTTTGGACAAAACAGAAATTAATCCTGAAAGATTCACTCTGTTTCACTACTCATCTGCAGCAAACAGACACAGATTCCAGTGTTCAATACTGCACTGTAAACAGCATAGAGCAGAAAGGGTTAATTCACAAAACATGTCATTTCACCTACTTCTTTAATTTGAATTCATTATTTCCACTCCTGGAACTTGTGCACAAGAATTGCTAGAAGAAAGAAAGCGGGGGGGGGAAGAGCAACAAAGCTGAGCCCAAGATATATTCCACTGCCAATTCCTCATAGTCAGGGTGGCATCATCCTTGATATTTCACAGCAATATCATCAATAACTAGCAGGAGGTGCTTTTTTGTCCTTTTTAAGTATATGGGATAAGATTGCACATGGTCTCTATGGATAAGACCTATATTTTGGCTGTGTTAACAAGAAACCTGGGCATTAACAACTAAATCATGTGCAGTTGTTAACAGAAATAGACACTTCCACCCCTAACACAGTATCTGTTTGGACTTGGTGTGTATGGTGCATGCTAAATGCATGCTCTAAGTTTTAACTTTGAGCCCTATTGAAAAATAGGTATAAGGATGTCTCTAGCTGGCTGGGAACAGTAATGGATTTTCTTAGTAGTATTCTCCATCCATGATCACTGCAGACAAATCACAGACTTGAGTTTTGTGTTTATCAAAAACGAACCACAGTTACGCTTCTCTATTCTGTCACAGAATACCCCACAGCACCAGCCTTTGAGAGTGGTTTACAGAGATGGAATATTAAGTGTGCCTATTATCTATTGTACTACCCTCAGTCACATGAACGTTCTTATTTTATTCTAACATTTTGACCTGGTTTCTTTTTTACTTTGTTTGCTTCCACCTATATGAGTAAATGGAAGGTACTTGCTATCCATCTCAATGAAAAGGCAATAACTAGTACTGCCATCAGTGAATGCAGAGCATCAAACATCCTATCTCGAGAAGAAGGAGAGATTCTCGAGGAGAAGAAAACTCCTATTCCCAGCCACATTAGTAAAAGAGTCTCTGTGGGTCTATCTGCTCAACTGCACCAACTCTCAAGACTCTAAAATGTTGTTAACACAAATGCCTTTATCAGGGAAAGTAAAAATAGTACTGCTAACATTTAAATACTACAGTGGGAACACAAAGAAGAGAGTCCCTGATGCCTCTATTTCACACGGGACTCTCCGTACCTCGTTTCTCACTCCAGTCTAAGGAGAGCACCCCGTATATTAAAGACAAGCACAAAGCTGCGACCTTCAGAGGTCCCTGCTACTGAACAACTACAAGTTAAACTATGACCTAAGAACTGTACTTTGAGAAGAAAGAAAGGGCTTTACAGCTTAGTTAAGAAAACATACTGCTTTTATCTCCTGTTCCTTATTCTTGTCCAAGTGGAATGGCCCACATAGAGAAGGGAAACTCAGAGAAAACAAAACACTCTTCTGCCTATGTTCCAGCTTCCTGGAGAGGTATCAAACAGTGAGAAGGCTAAGTGATGCAGCAGTGAAGGGTTGATTTCATTACAAACACAGAGTGTATGAGTTGAAAAGATACAGAGGTGAGGAGATACATCTCTGTGTGACACTTGCATATCCTCTACCTCACAGAACTCTGAGAAAACTCTTACTAAGACTTAGCAGAAGACTCTTAAAATTAAGGTTATTCTTAAATCCTTTGCTGAACTGGGATCCAACTTTGCATTTATTAGCCTGCAAGTCAAATTAATTAATGATTATGACTTGTTAAGGTTTGCAGCTAAGAGCTGAGCACAATGTTGGACAGCTCTTTCTAACCAAAGAGCTGTTATTTCTTGGTAAGGTACATGAAGTGAAAAAGATCCAGTGTATCCTATGTCCCATCTCCTTTAGAGAACATTGCTTAATTTAGCAGTAACTAGTCAGGAAAAAAAAAAAAGAGAGAGGGAAGACATTTAAAAGGGAAGTATTTAAGAAACCACTCCCATTTGTTACTACTTACAAGCGTATCTACACCTGCACATTATGTCCCTTAGAAGTTCATTCATGGGTTTTATTCAGCTCATCTCAGAAGCCTTGTGCTTTTGCAACATTTTTAAAAGATTACTTCTTTAAAATAGCAAAAGTAGCTTTCAAGTTAATTCCTGTATACGTTCTGTACTCGGGGATTAGTAATCACAGCCATTTTGTCAACTGGCAATGATACTCTATCCACAAATATTATCTGTGCTAAATGTGTGCTTTAGAATCTCAACTCATGAGATAGACAAGAAAAAAAGGTAGCACTGAGGTATTATTAAGTTTGTATTTCAGACTCTCCTTATTTGGTCCATTTTTCACCACCACAACATAATTGGTATCATCCCTATCAGGCATTTGGGGCACTAATCAGCTGTAGCTGTCAGACGCTCAGGTTTTTGAAAATAATACAGCTACATTTATTGCTTGTAATATTTGATACACAAACACGTGCATTCAGAATTAATCAAACATTAAGGCTGAGATTTTCACAGCTAATTAAAAGGCTTATGCATTAATTTTCCATTAAATTCTATGGCAACCAGATGTTGGAATATTCTGTGCAAGGCTCCAAATCCCAGCATGGAAATGGAACTTGTTACATTTGCTGAATCAAAGCTGGAGGGTGACAACAGGGCTGGGATTCATTTCACTCCAAGACAGTTGTCTAAATTCATATGAGATAAAAAGCCTCCTGGAAATATCTGTTTCCTCACTGACTGTAGAGGGAGCCTAGAGAATAGTTCAGTCTAGTAACGTAACTTTTACAGGGATAAAGGTAGGTAAGATAAATCCTATTCTAGGAACCTACCAAGAATTTAAAACTCAGGAAGAAAAGTGGTTGAGGTTTAAGAGCTTAGAGAGTGAAGGACAAACATAAGTGAGAAGCTGGGTGAAACAACCATATCCACTTTGTCTAGATTTTTACAATCTTGGCAGGAAAACCTATAAATTATGTTCAAGTTTTTTCTTACAATGCTCAGAGATCTCCAGGCTGCCAGGTTCCTGCTGTTTCATATAAAAAGCTCCGAGTGGCAGACATAAGTTGGAGCATTGGTTAAAGATTTCTGCCAGTATGAAATTCTTTAAATGAAAAAGGTGTGATTATTTGCCTGGCTTCCTAACTTCATTCCCTGGCTAGCCATAGTTGCCAATAAAGGACCTCAGATCCTGTGTTTTATCTCACCCTGTATTTGGATACAAAATTCCTGTACAGATACAATTAAACTAGAGGCAGAGCTGTTCATATGGATCTTCCTACACTCTCAGAAATCTGAACTATAGGGAAATCCTAAATCTAGACCGTGTATACCAAATATTGACATTTCTCATGCATTATTCTGCTACCATCAGGTCACTCCCTGTTTCCATCATGTGGCACTATCTTTCCCAAGAATCTAACACTCACTAACGAGCAAGTGACAGCAGGTGATTAATGAAATAACAGTAAGGAGGAATTCAGGTTGCTCCATGCTCCAAGAAAGAGAGGATGCGAATCTCACAGATTGTCAGTGTACATGGCTTACAAGTTTTGATGGGGAGAAGTGCAAGGTAGTGAACCTTTTGAACTGGCATTTGCATTTACAAATTAAAACTCTGATTCAAATGGAGACATCTTTATCACTTGCTTACAATGACAAAAACTACTTAGAACCAAAACTTTTGCTGGCACTGCTGCTACAACAGTGTATAACAAGGTATAACCATAACAGATCACTGACAGGGGTGCTGAGATTGCTAAATCAAAGGATATTTAGTTTCTGTCCTGAAAGGCAACAAAAGAAATAAAGTGAGAATAAAGCACACCTTGGGAAACTCAGAGGTTGTGACAACAGAGTGTGTTTGTGTGTTTGTTTTAATTATTAACTTTAGATTTTCACTTCAAATGAAATGGGAGAACTTACGCATGCCAAGGAGTGCTCACTTTCAAAACTCAGTCTGCACTGAGCAAAGTAAGTACAGCATTCTTCTAAATGGCATATCTTATCTTGTCAACCTCGTTTAAAGTAAAAAGGCATCAGCAGCAATAATGAGACTGCATTTTGAACAATTTCCTCACAGCTATTACATACTGCAACAAATTAAAAACTCCAAAAGTCTATGCAGGTCCCCAGAGAAATGCTATTTAATAAAGCAAACACTGATATTGAATGTGACAGAATTCCATTTGCTACAGATTCCCATCCAACTGAGTTTGGCTGAGGCTGAAGCAATTAGAGAAAGCTGTGATTTAATGATTATGCTAAAACCCTAGACAAACAAAGCTCTCACCTACCAAGTGGCCATTTAGCTGTATCGCTACCACCACAACGTATAAAAATCCTTGTAGGATTTAATTTGCTGTCAGTCAACTAGTAGCAACATGAGCAACTATTTACTAAAAGTGTCTACTTACTAGCTACTGCTTAAACATGAAGAATGTATAAATCTAAATTTAAACAAAGTAAGCAAGGCCAAGTGTGAACTACATGTGTCAGGAAAATCATGCACTAAGGTCATCCTTGCAGCTGAGACCTGTTACAATCGAGCTGGAAGATCACAACAGGTCAGTGCTTAGCCCTTTTTCTTTAAGATAATATCTGTGTGTTGTATATGATAATCCACTGGGCCCTCACCTTTGGGCCCATACACATCTAATGAAATTTTAAACATCTTTTCATCACAGCAGTAGCCTCCTATGAACTACGAGCATCACTTCAGATGCTATGGACCTGTTATATCAGCAGTAAAACTGATTCACTTGAGATTTCTCACCTTTCAAGCGATGCTGTTTGGCCTTCCCTGTTTTCTAATGCTGTCAAAGTATCTTTGTATAAGTTGTATGACATAAAGCAGTATAAAAAAATAAAGGATTGCATGCATGTGAAAATTTGGAAAACTTGCTTATGGAAAGTGTGCAAATTTGCTTGGAAACTGTGGGCTTTCTCAGTGTGTTGATGCCAGTCCACAAGCTCCATCATGGAAACTGGTGGTCTTTCTGATTTTCATTTTCACACTAGCCTGTGAGCTGAGCAAGCAACACCTGTGACTGCTGATGTAAACTTTTGCCCACACTGCCTTCCAGGTGAAAGCATCCTCTGACAAAGAGCAAGCAAAGCCTTGCAAAAAGAAGTTCCCTGCCTTCCAATCTTCTTTCAGGATCTAGAGACATGATGCACATCTGCAGCCTAAACAAAAATACCAGTGTTGAGACAGCCATTAAGGAAATGAAGTCTGGGAGAAAGCTCAAACGCACAGAAAACTATTTTAAGAAAGAAACCATTTTTTCGTAAGATAGTGAATCATGCAGAGAATCGCTGCAGAGCAGAGGGAAACAACTTAGAGCAGCTATGCATAGGAATGCACTGGCAAGGCAGCTCAGACCTACTTTCAAAGATGTACATTCTCATATCTTAACTAAAGCATATAGCAGGGGCTTAGGGTTTGATTGTTTATTTTGCTACAGCTGTGTATTTCTAACTAAAATAAGCAATACTTCTGTTCAGAATTCTTTTGTTTTACCTTTCCCCCCCCATGCTCCTCAAGAGTGCTGTAAACCCAGAGCATCTACAGTTTCAGAGCTTTTCTTGAAGATTTTTTCAGACTACTAAAAAGCCTGAGAAGGCAGCAGTAGTCTTGACAAAGCCAAGAAGCTACATGGTCCCATTTCTGGGAATGTGTAAGTGCCAGAGGAGCTGTCATCTGAGAGTGAGACAGAATCAGAAAAGATTCAGTGCTAATGTCTTCTTAGACTGGGGGAAGCTTGTGTCAATATAGGGAGAATATATGGATCCACACCAAGCAGCTTGGTTTCTACAAGGCAGTGGCAATCACTGTGAGATGTTACCATATTTCTGTGCACTATGTTTAATCATAGCCTACAAAATTGATCATAGCTGAGTCTCTCTCTAGATCCTCAAACAAAGACTGTAGCAAAAGATCACAGATTCTCGTCTGAGGGTGCAGGGTTCAGGTGCTGACTACTTAAACATCTTAAGATTCACCTTCTCCACAATCAGCATCACTTTCACACCTGATTTCTGCATGCCACACTGAAGGATCACCTCTCTGTTCTGAAACAAATTATTTCTCCTCTTTTATTATTATTTCTCCCTCTTGCTTTCTTAGTTTTACTTCATTTCTGGAAGGTTTTCCCACAAGGAGAGGCACTGATACAGGCATGAGTGTCCTCACTTTTTGTTGCTATTCTCTGCTTCTGCAGTTGTGTCACCTAGATCAGGTCATCTGCCTTGCAATATATTACACTATCCCTGGGCTGAGGCACTCTAGAATGAATATGAACTTTTTATAACCTCTACAACATGTGAGGTCTGAAAGCTGCAAGGGGCCCCTCAGAAACTGCCAGGTCAGCACAGAGCCCACCATGTATCTTGTGGCGTATCAGCAAGGACACAGCAGCGTATTGAAAATCAAATATGCTTTGCATTAAGCAAGCAGCTACTTGTTCAGACTCCTGTGAGTGTTCTAGTTCAGTAAGGCTCAACATCTGGTAGGGGTCAGATCTGGGCTGACTTCCTTCTGACTTGATTCAGTGCTATTCAGTATAGCTGACAATTGCAAGCCCTCATGCCCTAAAGCCTCGATGGACTTGAAGTGCCGAATCAAAGCAGCTTCCTCCTCTCCCCCTGAATGCACTGAATATACCCATGCACCTTGAGCTGAAGGGACCCCGAGCAGGATTACCCTGTCAGGATTCTCTTGTGCCAAGCACTCATTAGTAGCAGCCAAGGACGTGATACCAAACTACCCAGGGGAAACAGTCTAGAAACTGCAGAGCTACCGGATGTTCCCAACTCTACCATGCAGCGTGCTGCAGACACATGATTCTATGGGTTGCCAGTTGATATATGCCAACTGAACCCAGTGGTCAGGATGGGATGTGAAAACACAAGTGCCCTCAAGAGCCTGCAGGATGAGTCTCACAGTAATGAAGGTGAAAATATCAAACCTATCAAAACATCAGCAGTGCCTTGCAAACATAAAAGGAGATGTGATGTCCCACAGTGTCCCTACGATAATAAGCTCAGCAGTCAGGAATAATAAATGTCTCCTAAGAAACGTAGGGTGAAAAGGTGATATTGTAGGAAGCAACCATAGGTCTAAGAATTGATATTGCCTACTTGAAAGACTACAGTCCTGCTTCATTCCTAGAAAATGTCCACTTGACAGGTGTACTTCTTAGATTGAATCAATACTTCTTTACTTCCAAGGTGGCCACCTGTTGGATTTTGAGAGAGAAAACCCCAAAAGTAATTTTCCCCATGGTGAAATAAAACAAAGCAGGTGTACGGTTTAATCACTCTGACTACTGCTACTATAAACACCTCCAAGGAAGTTATACATTCTGTGTCAGTGTAAAAAAAGATATTATTTCCCACTCAGATAATGATTGAAATAATTCTGGATATCTTCCCCATCTACAGGGTGAGATGTAGGAATGTCTGCTCTGCATGGTGCAGTGCTGGGAGCAAGCAGATAGACTTTGTAGCTTAGTATTTGAAATTGTCAGTCTTTAGAACCTATTTCCTTGCTACATGCTTACAACAACTAGGTCCTCTATTCTTCTGCTATAGGCTGTGCACTCTGTAGTTTGTCCTGTCAAAAAATTATCTTGACATCAAAGCTCTCAGGTGCTCCAGACAGGTATTAACCTGTGTTCTTTATTTTTTTTTAAGAGCAGGAGCCTAGCCTGATGGTAACCATGGTTGCAGAGAGAAGCTTGAGCGTGACAAAATGCATTTAAACATGAACAAGGGAATAAAGGGAATTCCAAACTCTTTTTCTTCTTCAATATTTAAGCCAATTGCAAGATCATTCAGAGCTCGGTTCTGCTTTGGGCAGGATCACTGAGCGGCTTGCCTGTTTGAATTGCGTATGTTCATTCTCATGGCCATCAATAGCAGATAACTGGAAGCTCACTTCAAGGCAGGGCGTTAAGCAGAGTGCAA
This sequence comes from Indicator indicator, assembly GCF_027791375.1. Lineage (NCBI taxonomy): Eukaryota > Metazoa > Chordata > Aves > Piciformes > Indicatoridae > Indicator > Indicator indicator. Next base: position 17,312,538 of record NC_072032.1, on the reverse strand, counting down.
ATTTCTCATTTGGAGCAGAAGAAACTGTGATCATCTTTGATATGATCTTTTCTCTTTCAGCTTCTTTGATTTGAGTGTTAAGTATCAAGAGAAAGTGACCTGAACACATTAAAGATGGTGCAAGTTTCAGTATTCCCTGTTGCACATGACTTAAAAATTAACAGTTCATTAATATCCAAACAGACCTGCTTTGGGGAGAGCTGATCAGAATTCAAGTGCCTGAGAGAACTGCCAATGAGTTTTTAAAAAGGCCCAGAAGAAGCATGTCCTGTCCATTATTTCCACATCCTTCACTTGCAGAAAGCAGTGTTTCTGCTGCAGTGAATCAATACAAGGAAATGTAATCTTTTTCTCCAGTTCTCAAGGGGACAGCATTTTGCACCAATATAAAAAAAACCCATGCTTACTTTTATCTAATTCATGACTTACTATCAACTGATATGAAGAGAAAGATGGTAACTCCTCTTCCTTCATGCTTTGATAGAAAATCAGCAGAGAGGTAATACAAACTGACAGGTTTTTATGACTGACCTCCTGATACCTACCAGTGCATAAACATGCAGTTGTTAAAACTTATCACTAGGGCTGGGGTTATCCCCTCCTGACTAGGAGCCTGCCGAGTCTTAAATAAATAAGCCAGAAATAGAGTCCCAAAATAATGTGTTCTGTTTAGTAGATCCTACCACTAAAACCGTGGTATTTCCCATGAAATCTCCAAACAGGAGAGCTGAGATGTCATTTTCAAGTCTTTACTTGCTAGATGTTGCACAACACTGGAGAGGTAGGAAGGGCCATCTCTATGCCTCTTCAGTAATAAGTGGTGTCCCTCAGAGGTCCACCCTCAGCAAGCTGGCAGATGACACCAAGCTAAGTGGTACATTTCAGGCCTGAGGGACAAGGCACCATTCAAAGGAACCTGAACAAGCTCAAGAAGCTTGTGAAGTGAACAACCTGAGGTTCCACAACACCAAGTGCAAGGTCCTGCACTTGGATCAGGGCAATCTCCACTATGAATATAGGCTGGGGCATGATGACCTTGAGAGCAGCCCTGCAGAGAAGGACTTGGGCGTACTGCTGTATGAAAAGCTGGACAGGAGCCAGCAATGTGTGCTCATAGCCCAGAAAGTCAACAGTACCCTGAGCTGCATCAAAAGAAGTGTGGCCAGCAGCTTGAGGGAGAGGATACTGCTGCTCAGTCTACTCCAATGAGATCTCACCTGTCGGAGTCCTCCTGACAGGGACCAGCTGCAGCCATTCTAGGGGAGGGACTCGAAAATGGTCAGAGGGATGGAACACCACTTTTATGAAGAAAGGCTGAAAGTAGCTGTTCAGCCTGGAGAAAAGAAGGCTCTGCGGAGACCTTATTGCAGCCTTTCAGTATTTTAAAGCCTGTAAGAAAGATTTTAGCAGGGCCTGACACAACAGGACAAGAAGTGATGGTTTTAAATTTACAATAGATAAAAGGAAGATTTTTTTCACAATGAGAGTAATGAAACACTGTCACAGGCTGCCCAAAGTACTGGCAGATGCCCCATCCCTAGAAACTTTCATAGTCAAATTGGACAGGGCTCTGAGCAACCTGATGTAGTTGAAGCTGTCCCTGCCCATTGCAGGGAGGCTGGTCTAGATGACCTTTAAAGGTCTCTTTCAGCCCAAACCATTCTATGATAGACACTCTGAAAGCAGTGGGCTTGTGACAAGCACTGCTCACAGTATTTGGATGCAGAGCAAGATGTAACAACTCCCTTCCCAGGGGAGTATTTTCTGCTCTACTCTGGGGCCAAGCTTTTGTTGACAGGACAACATTTTTCACTTCATCCAGCCCTTTTGATTAGCTTTAAGTCACTGTGACAAACATCATCTCAACTCCGCCTTAAAATATTATGGTGCTTTTTTTTTTGTATACAGTTATTCCTATATGCTATTGAGAAAGAAAATGCCTAAAGTGCCTTTTGAACAGTAAATATTCTGAGAACAGTTCTATGAAGGCAAGGCCCATAAAGTCCAGCCACAGAAAGCACATCCCACTTCTCAAGCATGCAGCTTGATGCCTTGTACTACTCCTGCACTGCTGAACAATCTGCATGCAGCTGTGTGTAGTGAACAGTCACTAGAAGAAGTTGCTGAATAATGTAAAAAACTTTTTGTAGGCAATTTTTCAAATTACAAATCTGATCTCAATTTGATTTGTTTATGCAGATTTCTGCAACCAGTTTAGTTCATACAAGAGTTTATGAACAATGAATTTAGGGACAGGTTGCCAAGATGAATGCAATCATCAAAAGAAAAATCATTTTGTGATTAAATTAAACTCATCTCCAGCAGAGACAGAGGTAGCTTGTAAAAAATGAGTTGCAGAATTGCAAAATAGAAAGCCCAGCATGTCAACCTGCTATTGCTACTAGTTAGTCTGCCACATGATGGGATTTCTGTTTGCTTAAAAAAAAAACAACTATGAAATGATGACTAACGGTGACCAACTATAAAGCAAGAGTAGGAAATCTGAACAGAGATAGGAAATTTGTTCCAAGCAGTTCACAAACAATAATCAGTGAGATATAAAACTTGTCTGAAGGATTTCCAAAAGCAGTCAAAATATTTATGATCTACTTTTGCACAGTCCATGAATGTGGTATGCCATCTAGAAAGAATAGGAAGCCAGAGCCAAAGAATGCCTTTGTCACCTAAAACAAATGAGCCCCTGAAGGGATGGGCCAGCATGGGTAAAAAGGAGGCAGTTAGTACCGTTACCAAGTTCAATTCTTTCTACAGCTTGCAGAGATTCAAAACTGCCTCTCTAGCACCCAGTCAGTGCTCTGATTTCCAGGAGTTGAAGAGAGACACCATTTATTTCCTTTTAGCCACTCTCTAGAGGCTCTGTCACTGTTTTTAAAGGCAAACATGAACTTTCAGGGCTAAGAAGGGACTAAGCAAGAAGGAACTCTAGAGCTGTGGAAGCTGAGCACCTCTGGGAGGTACTTCTGAAGACTAATCAATAGCTTTTCATATAAAAGGTCTCTAGTCACATTTGCATTAGCAAGCTGCAATAAGAGCAGAACAGCTGCTGCTGATGATCCAGTGCCCACAATATATGGATTTTGAGGAGTGAGGGAGGAGGAAAGAAGAGTTTAATTTCAATGAGCCTGAGACTAATCTCAGGGCCAAATGCCGAGGAGAGACCTTAAGGTCCAATTCACACATGCCAAGACTGCTTTGCAACGTGACCCAACACACAGTGAGTGGAAATGTTCAGATACTTTGCCTCAAAACGTGGCAATTCGCGTACAAACAAAAACATCAGCAGAAGTGAAAACACAGCCCCAATTACATTCTTCAGACACAATTAAGAGGAAAAACAGCACTCAGTTGTCCATCTCTTTTTGAGAAGGATCCTCTGGGATTTGGGTGGGCAGCTGTACCTGGATGAATCCCATCTCTTGAGAGGTGCTGAGTTTTCATAGCAAAACAAAAACTAATTCCCCCTTCTACAGATCAACCCATCACGAGATTTATGTTGATCTTACCAAATGCTTGTCCAAAAATGCTTTGTGGTTCCTGGCCTTTACCCTGTGCTTTACATGGAATCACCCTTGATTTCATTCCAAAGGCCAGACACCGAGCTGTGAAGTGACTCTTACCTTTCTCCCACTTTATTAGTTTTCGGTATCTGTGTCAGCCAGGCCACTCTGCACATGTCAAACACTGACCAAAGTAAGCAACCCAAGAGCTTTTAATTATGCCAGGAGTAACACTGCAGCAGTACTTCACACCCAGCTCATAAGAGAGATCTGGGGCTATGCTCTGAGGACAATTACACTAAAGCAACCCCACTTACTTCAGAGAATCCTTTCACCTTCTGAGACAGAATCTGTGTGACAGAAATCAGAATTTGGCACTTAGGGCACACTTTAGGCTGACATGGCTCAGAAATGCTTGACAGGTGCTGCCTATGAGAGGGTCTTCCCCTTCATTTCTTCCAGGGAGAGAGCAAGAAAACCTCTCTGATGGCTTAGCTTTAGGAGTCTCCTTGCTGAGTACCTGCCATACGCCTGAAGGCACTGGAAAAAGATGGTTACATTTATTGTCATGAGACCAGTTGGCTCTGTTCAAGTACCTGAAAGAAACCTCACATTTTTTAATGGCCTGGTTTGTTTCTGCAGAAAGCAAATCTCGATCTATAAGCTGTTGTATCAGTTTGTATTTTATTATTTTATTTTAACAAAGTATTGCATAAACAGGAACAGCTGGTGTTGATTTATGAACACCAGAGCTGTCCTGAGAGTTTAGACGTTGTTTTGCCAACATTTAAGCCTAAGCACTTGCAAGCAACTGCTGGATACCATAGTGGACAGTGGTTCTTCTGCTGCTTGGAGACAAAGGTATTTTCTAATAATGATACTAATAATGTAATTCTGAATTACACCTAGAAGAAGGATCTTAAGTGCACACATCTATCTGCCCATATATCTGGTTGTGACTTCTTTCATCCAGAATTTCTTCTTACAGAATGCTACAACATTCATTGCTCCAACCTCTTGTAAAATTCTTGCAGCCTGTTGTAAGAGAACCTTTGTGCTATTTGCATGTGTGAGTACCTTGAAGTAAGATGTGAAAAGGCAATCAGTTGTTCAGCCTAACATTTAACTACCTTAAACGGGGGGCATTTTTCCCCATTTTATTCACAGTACAGTTGCTAAGTTCTAGAGCAAATATCCTCTTCCCTTGCGTTGTCCTGATTAGTTCCTATTACAGGGTCAGGCTGCCTACTAAAGAAAGCAGAACCTGCACTATCAGATATAGTGCAATCAGTTAATTAGACAATTTATTATAAGCTGAATGATGCCCATTAAAGTTACACAGGCAAACTGAATTCCTGCATCTTCGAGTGGTGGCATTGAAGTGTTTTACAGAAGTCAGACAGTTTTTAACTTATTTTAAGCTTTAATAAAGAAAAATCAAAGAATTGGCTACTAAATCATGAAACGATAGCAAAGGGCAGAAATAACTGGTGAGCTTTCACAAACCAACCAGCCCAACTCCCGAGGACCTGAGATGTTAGGTATAGTCTTGAAATATGATGGCTAACAACACAAAAAAAATTAGCAGGCATGGAGAGTCACTCTGGCTAGCTGATCTGAATGCTGGGGGAGGCTTAAAATACTAAACAACAATAAAGCAGCAGAGGGTATTGATGAATGCAAAATAATGCATATGAGGGAAAGCAGTCCTAATTAGATCTAAACCACAACGGACAGTAGCTATTATCACTCAGCACAAAAATCTCGGAACCATTATGGATAGCTCTGTGGAAATGTTGCTTTAATGATATGTAGTGATAGAAAAGGCCAACCGCAGGCTTTCTGCTTGGAAAAGAGGTAACTGGGGATGGGTACAACAGCGGTTTGCAAGACATAAAAGTTCTGGACTCTGTCTGTGATTAGGAAAGGATTATTTAGTCTAATAACTATCATTGTACTAAATAAATTAAAATAAAAAAAAAAATCTGGTGACATCTAACCAAATTAGCTCACGATTTTTAACCCAGTAAGAGGAAGCAATTTTTCATACAGTGCAAAAGCTACAGAAGTCACTGCTGCCAGGCTTCATCTAAGTGACAAGCATAAAGAAATTTTGAAACATACTAGGTGTCTTAGCAGAGGCAGAATGCTTTGGTAATTGCCAAGCACAGTGCTCCAGGCACAGCATCCCATTCAGGCTGAGCTGATGTATCAGCGCAGTGTTTGGTCCTTTCCCAGTTTTGCTTGCTTACACTTCCCAAACCGTCTGCTGCTAGTGGCAGTACAGTGGACATTTAGCTTCTCTTCCCCACAAATATTTTATTCTCAAAGGCTGATTCCAAGGCCTGATTTTCTGTGTAAGAAATACCAAGTGCAGTAACTCCCTTTGGTTTCCAGTTTCATATCAGTATCTCATCCCTAGTTAACTGTTTCTTTGTTCATATTCCTTTCCCCCATTACTTCCTAACGGCACTAACCAGAGAGCACTATTTCTTTTCTCTGCTAATTCTACTCTCCCATCTGCCTTAAAATTTCTCAAAGATTTATAACTTCACCCAATGTGATGCCTTTCATTAATTTCTTATAAGATAAAGATCACCCTTCTGCCAAATTCCAGATCCTTCTTCCAAAACAATAGGATGGGGGACAGTGGGAGGGAGGGGATGCTACAGCTATTCAGAGTGAGGTTTGCCAGCACTTTTCAGTGTGGTCAAAACAAATATATTTTCCCCTTGCCTAAGGCCTGGAAATATTTTAATCATTTTTTTGCTGATTTTTTTTCCAAAACAGACTCAACTATGAAGAAAAGCAGCATGGAATGCTTTGCCCCACAGAGGTGCCAAAAGGTTAAACTTTGGCAAAGTTATTAGCAACTGCAAACAGGGAGTTACCATGGATAGCATCAGACAGTCCTAGCAAAACCTCATCTATCACACCACCAAAGAGCACAAAACATAGTATAAACCATGTGATTAGATGCTTCTGGTATAATGAAAGCACAGCCTTCTGTGATAGATTTTGACAATCGTTTCACTGCACATTATTTTAAGAGTGCATTATTTTATTTTGCAAGATGCCCTAAGACTGAAAAAATCCTTTCTGTCATGGGCCAAAAGGACTTTTAAAACTTGAAGTAATGAGAACATCAGCCCTGGCAATGACTGCAACAAATAATGCCCTGCAATTCTCTTTGTTTGCAAGTATTCACTTTTTTTTTTTTTTTAATGGTTATAACATGATTGATTTCCAGATATGGGCAAACAGCCATGTAAGAAACAATTTTAAATGCATACAAGTGAAGGGATCCACAGCTAAGACTGAGGCTTGAGGCAGTAATTTACCTCACTGAGAGCAGCAGAGCCCAGCTTCACCTTCCTGGCAAGGAGCACCAAGCACCTGCTTTCAGCTGCCCGCATCGCTCAGCGCGGGCACCAAAGAGGTGAAGCCAGACACATGCTACTAGGACTCAGCAGCTCCCCTAAGGCCAGGCTGTAAGGCCAGGTCCAAGATAAAGAAAGGCATACAAGGCAGATTTACATATGTGACTTCTGAGTTTCCTGGCTTTTCTATGCTTAAGTAAGTAGTGGTCCATTAAGCTTGATCTTCTTTATTAATTCTATTTAAGGACATAAGTACACTCCCAAACTAACTAATAATGGCCAAACTCTTAGACCCCTGGTGGTTCAAGTGCCTTCTTTATGGATCTGTAGGCCAGCAGAGCTTTGTTTTTCACAGTCACAAAACATGATTAAACTGTTTGCTTTGTGCAAACAGAAAGTGTTTCCAGAGATGACAAAGACTGTAAGATCTGACCATTAAGGAGTCTGCTGTTTCTTGTTCAAATCTTGCAGATCTTCACATCAGGAACAGTGATGTACTTAGCTGGATATATAGCACAGGGACCCTGTCACTAGAGCACAGCTCCTGTGGCTACTAGCCTAAAGGTAAAGCCAAGCTATGTGCCATGAGCTTTTCCTTCTAATAAAAGCTTCTAAAGGAGAGTCTGCAACAAACTTCACTGAATTTTATAGAGATAATGCATTCAAATCTCCAGGGACTCAGTCCAACTGAACTAAAACAGGGGTGAATCAGGCTGTTGCAAGGGGGTTTCATGGAGAACTAGTCTGTGATTTGCATTTGAAACACATGAAGCTATTCTGCAGACTGAGTAAATGATGCTGGAATACAGGTGACAAAAATACTGCTTAGAGGAAACCTCGTGGTTTACAGTCCTCGGATTTCCCTATGCATCAGTCAATATACTAACCTTTAAAAACATCTTTGCACTTCGAATTCGAGTCCTTTCACCAGCAGTGCACACCACCAGCACCAAATCTAATTTGAAAAATCTTTTTTTTTTTCCCCCTCAAATTGAGGAGAGAGCATTCAGGATGTCTGCTCACAGAAGGAATCTGCTAGGCAGGTAACTAGGATTTTTAATTTTTAAAAAAAATATTTATTTTTTGGTCTTCTTTTTTAAACTGATCAAATTTCATACAGAGAAACATGGAGAAACAATAAACATGGGTGCCTAGAATAGCATTTTTGCAGAGACAAGTTTCAGGCTAGAGTAACACTTTAATATTTTCCAGGCTTCCCACAGCACTGCTGGCAAGCACTGAAAGCTGCAGAAGAGCAAGCAAATGGATTCCGAATCTCTACCATGGGCCAGATTGTATTTAGCCCTGCATGGGACTGCAAGGAGCGAGTGTGAGGGGAGAGAAAACAAAGAACCTCCTCCTGTGCAGAGACATAAACCAGTAGGGAAACATGAGCACTGCCTCATGTGAAGATGAATCACGACATCAGTTTCTCCCAGAAAAGGTTGAGAAGAGTTTAGCAGTGATTAGCAGTTGTCCCACCTCAGCACTGGTCCTAAGAGCATCTTTGCAAGTGACCACTGCATTTCACCTGCCAAATTTCTCTCTCACCCTGGAGAGGACTTCAGCCAAAATGCATGCTGTGCCATCTTTAGAACCAAGCCTTTCCGCTTCCAACCTGTCTCCAGCACAGCTCCCAGTCTTAGTCAGAGTATGGAAGGGATGCTTAAATCTCAGGAATACAGAAATTCCTGGGAACAAACACATATAATAGGTGGACTAGCTACACAGCCTAGGCTTCCATAAGATGTTTGGTGTCGGTTCTTTTTTGTTTAGAGTTTGTTCTCTTTATGATGCTAGAAGCTGAGGAAATATTATTTCTTGAAGGAAAAAGCTTTGAGTATTTTAGCACACTATCACCCCATACTTGGGAAGAAGCACAATATTCCATAATCTCCACTGCAGAAGGCACAAATTGAAAAATGGGTGGTTTGGATTTGTCACACAGCTGAAGGGGATACCAAAATATGCTGTTTGTTTCCCCATATAACAGGCTCTGGTATGCTTTCATACCTTACCATTAATTCCGCTCAATATGTAGCACCGTCAGAATTCATGCCTCTCTCTCTTGCTCCTTACTATTTGTTTCTTTGCTCAAACTTTGCTCCTAACTCAAATTGTCAACTCTAAGGACATTAATTTTCTGAAGAGATCTCATGGTCATGCAGCATATTTCCTACAGGGCCTTTCTGCACACATTTCATCCACCGTACCTTCTCTGCAGCAAAATCTGATCAAGATGGGTGCAATCAGCAGAAGCCTGACAACATTTCTCTGCCTTTGAAAACAGCAAACACCACTCAATGTACTAATTTACCAGTCTAGCCATATGACAACAGCCTCCTTTTCAACTATGTGAACAGAGGATCCCTTTATTTTCAGCAGCATTACAAATTAGCAGTATTTTTGCCTACTGTGCTCTACATTGTTTTGAAAAATAAGCACATTGGAAATTACTTGAGCAGCCTTAAATGAAGAGATACACAAAGCGCTTCAGACAGCATAAACGGTCCTTATCCAATGATTAATTAAAACCTCCAAATCACTCTCACAAGTGATATTAACATTTAAAACTGCTCAAACATCAAACCATCATGATAACGTTTTTATCCTGTACAGCTGAGTTCACAAGCGTTTTGACTCTTGATATATTGTCCCTCATGCAGCAAGTTCTGCTCGTGCAACAACACAGAATTATAGGGTACCTGATAGTCTGCCACAAGAACATCACCAAACAACCTTCCTCTCTCAGCCTGCCAGAGTTTCAGCTGTATATGCCAGCTGTGGTTATAGCAGCTCGATCATTTGTTGTAGCCAGAGAAATGGCAAAATTATTATATGAAAAAAATCATGCAGATTTAACAATTTCAAAATACAATGCAATTAAACACCATTTGCAAACCAACAGTCAAACAAGCAGACAGAACTGTTGACAGTTTTGAACTTGGGTCTCTAAATGAATACTTTCTTTCCCTTATCCTGGCCCCTGGCATGTTTTACGTGAGGATATTTAATAGACCCCATCAGCTCACAGTACACAAGGCTCAGAGTTGGTTGCCTTTACTGAATAGGCTGGGAAAGCTGCCTCAACAAATCTGTTCATGCTTAAGGTCTTGTGGCTGCCAACTGACGTGCTCGAAACGGCTGCCTTTCCATCCTCTCTGTTAGTTTAACTGCACGTTCACAGCAGAAAGGGCAAAAGATATACTCTATAGCTATGCCAAAATGAAAAGTAAGACCGCCCTTACGCCCAAAATCCAACCCTGCTGGTGCAGAACTAGTATCTAATTTTCCCTGGCTCAAGAGTTTTGAAACAAATGAAAAAAACCCAACAGTCCTGAGTATCAGCAGTCCTCTGGAGTCTGAGACACTTGTGAGAGCCTAAGTGTACTTAATTTCCTTCTTTTAGCCATAATAAATACATCTGAGCAGATTAAAATACCCCCACCCCCCAAAAAAAGGAAAGAAAAATAAAGAAAATAAAATGCAAAATAACAATAGATGCAAGGTTGACACTGGGGCAAAATTGATGAAATTGCTGGAGGATTCTGTCCTTACATAAAGACCTTGTCATGCTGCCAAGGTCAGCTACAGCTTGGGTTATCTGTTGCCCGAGGCTACTCTGCCTTGTTTTTCATTCAGGGATCATTGTTCTTTGGTTGTTTATGTGGATTTTATTCCACCCTTTTCTTCATGCTTTGCTGCCTTTTCAGCTTGCAGTCCCTACAGCACATACCAGAAGCCCATCCTGACTGTGCACTGGGAAATCCAGACTCTTCTAATGGGAAAAAGCAGCTCTGAGTGAAAACGGTTTTCCTCTTTAAAGGAGACACAAAGAACTTATTTAACAAAATATTTGTGAAACTCCAAAAATTCACAATTAGTTTTAAGGATACTTCATGTATCATGCCATCTAAATATCGTTGTCACCATAAACAAGGTAGTTAACAACACAGTTTTCCCTGTATTTTCCTGCATTTTTCAGTACTTCAGAGATTCATCAGTGAGAACAATATAAAGGAGAAATGATGGAGAAATGAGGAAGATAAAGAGGAGAAAGTCAGGCAGATAACACAGTGTATATTAGATCATAAGCACAGCAGAATTATTGAGATTCCAGAGTGGAGGGTTTAGGTAAATTTTTTACAGTCAAACATTGTATAGCATGGGGCAGAGGGAGACTGAGAGACTAGAATGTCCCATCATGAGCATTCCAGCTATCTTTTGTATCAATCGGTTCTTTTAAAACCATTGCAAGGCATGCCAAAGCTGTCTTATTTCTTTCTTTAGGGCCAGCACCTGTAGAAAACTTTACAGAAGACATTTGCACTGAGTTGTAACATGCCACACATTCAGCTTTCGAAAGAAAAATTACATGAAAGGGGCAGAATCAAACTCTACCATTAGCAACACCAGCTCCCATTGACTAAAGTGGGAGTTGGATTTGCTTCTATCAAAGCTGCCTTTGGTAGAGGTACTCCCAAAGAGCCATGTAACAGGCTTTCTTATCCTGTCCTCTCTGTGGGCCTTGAGATGGCTCTTAAGCTGCTGTGTGACTTACATATCCCTGAATACGATACAGAACTACTTTGCTTACCATGGAATGAGAACTGTTAACTTGTTGTGCAAGAAAGGAGGGACAAGAGCTTCATCTAAAAAGAATGGCAATTAATGTTATTAATATAGCTATTATTGTCTGCCTGAGTTTTGTCTCAGATATGTTTCTGGATTTTAGGGAGATTTCATTTTTTCCAGTGGTTCTCAAGGTTATTACATCCTCCCAAGACATCTAGAACTTGCTGATAAAATAAGTCATGTATACAACTCCAGGATAAAACTACAGTACACGTTTGGAGGGAAGTGCGTCTAGAAGGAATCACTCTACAAATCTAAATTATCTGTTACTTAGACATTAAAGTTAACCAAGCACTGGAAGCCCAAAAAGCCTGGATTTTTAAAAGATTGCTTGACACTTAAAATCAGATGGGAACAGCTCAAAGTTCTTTCAGCACTAAATAAGAACCAGCTTTACAAAAAAATCGTCTACTTTGTCTAGGTTTTATACTTTCGCATTATGCCTATATACATTTAAAATCCATTTTTATAATGTAATAAAGTCTGTATAGCAGAGTAAGTACATATCATAGCCTTTGGTGATGGCCTTTACATTGTAGAAAATAGCTTAGTGAAAAGAAACACCTGGCAATTTTTTATCAGCAGAAGAAACTTCTTCTCTGAGGACAAAAAAGCCTAACTCATTCTGTGTACATACAGAAAGTTCATTCACTTTGATGGAAAAAGAAAAGCAAAACGAAAAACCAAAAAAAAAACCCACACAGTTTCAGTAAAACTTTGAAAAGCACTTTCCAAAAGGTGAACCTCATCAGAAATGGTTTTATGTCCCTTGTATGGGATTTACAAAATTCTGAGTGAACAGCGTTAATCAAGGTCACCGTATGAGAGAAGATCTGTCCCTACACCATGTCAGTTATCCAGCTTTGGGAAAAGATCTTTAAAGCTCTGCAGAAAAGACTACATGGAAATAGCTGATAAACTGCTATTGATTTTCACATATCGCCCTTGTCAAAAGGATTTATTGATGTGTCAATGCATGTTGTGGCAAGGATCATAGCAGGGTAGCTTTAAAGGATTTATGGTGAATCTATAGGCTTTAATACACTCTGTGGTAAATAACTAACAAGTGCCATGTATATTGATTCTTGTCATGTGGTCAATGGAATCTTTAGCCCACTAATTGTTAGTATTGACAAACAGTTCATGATCTAAATGAGCAGCAGGACACCTTTCCTAAGCAGCATTGCTCCAAACAAGCTCTCCTTCACTGTTCCTCACAAGAACAATGCCTACTCAGAGAAGCCAGGACTCCAACTTACTGAGTTTAAGTAGAGCCTGTGTAGGCTCTTAGTGTTCAGATCCCCATCCTCTACCCTGCAGTGGTTCCATGCACCTTTAAGCTTCTTTAACTCAATTTAAAATAGTTGCAGGACAATTAATGGTGGCTGCAACCTTCCCCAGGATTACTTCTCTTTAGGACCTCTCAGTGAGTATTTTACTCCAAATACAGACACCTGCCTGCACTATTAGAGGTTTATTATTTTCAGCTTTTAAAGGATTCAGCTTTTAGATACATGTGGGTATGCAGATCAGAATCTGATTTGATGTCTGCAAAGAATTTTTGGAGAAAAGTATAATTATTGGGTTTGTACAGGTATGTGCTCATTCCTGGCAGCTGAATATCTCAGCCATGACTTTCAATTTCATTATATACAAACAAAGAAACAAACAATTAAATGGTTATAAAAAGATTTATCAAATTTACTGCTAGTCTAAAACCAATACACAGAACTTATATAGTTGGTTAATTAATTATTAGTTAAACAAGTGAAATTTTCATTCATGCTTATGCAGAAGTAGGTAAACACAGTGTGTGTATACAGAGCATTATTGATTCATTCCATTAGCCTTGCATCTTACACAGAGTAATAAATACAGTTTGCATTGCTTTTCAGTGTCTGGCAGGGACCTCAGAGACCCACTGGCCTGGCTCTCAGCATCTTAGACATGTGGGGAAAAAAAAAGCAATCTCAGAAGAAAAAGGAACTCCCCAAACAAAGTAAACAAAAATGAAAGTAAGCCCTGGAGCTTAAAAACTGCTCTTCAGTACACCTCTTTCCCCTCAAAAGTTTGAGAGTAACATTAACCTTATGAGTAGACTGAGCTAAAGACAAAAGAATAAATTGGAACCTGAAGATCCCTAAGAGTAAAACCGGGGATTTCTCTTTTACTTAATTCTAGAGATGGGATTTTGTCCTTAAATTGAAATCCTGGCAGGTCATACTGGACACTGAACATCAACTTCTTTGGGTTCTGCTTTGGGGTTTATCATTATCATTATTATTACCACCATTATTATTATACTTTAAAAAGCACTTTTGCCAAAGCACAGCTGATGACTGCTGCCTTCAGTTTGCTCTGCTTTCCTGAAAGGACAATTTGTGGCTTGTGGTGAGCATTTGAGGGGACAGTCGTAAAACAGACAGCCTCGGCATCTAGCCTGCTTTAAGCAGGATTGGTTTGAGCTAGCACTGCTCTTGACACCAGACCTATACTGACCAGTCCTCAGCTTAATAACTAGAGAAAAGCCCAACAACTTTCTAAGTAAGTATTTACCCGTTCAAAGCATGGATCCAACCTGGCACTCACACATCCATGGAACGCATGGTCAGAGAAACCACTTCTAGCACAGACAACAAATGTTAAATTCAGCATTTTTTTAACAAAATTCTTTCAAGTTAAGTCTATCAATGTATTTAGTGTTTGCGCTCTCTTGAGAACTTGAGCAAGACTGTGTTACTCAACTCCCTGGGATGTTTTATTCCCAGTAACTTTTGGGTAAACCCAGCTGATTACAGCACACGGTTTACTGAAGCCATAACAAGTCAAGGGGAACATACTCAAATATTTTCTCTAGACTCAATTATCAACTTCAACAAACGTTCTGATATTGATTAATAATAACACTGAGCTATGTGTTCAACTTTATGTATATGCCTAAAACCAATTTACTTTAGCATATCTCTCCAGTCCAGAGATCCCTTCCTCAAAAAGAACCTTCATTATAGGCTAGCTACTGGCCTCATTTCTTATCCTTATAAATCCTTACCATTGTATTATAAAATTATCATTTTGCTCCAATCAGGTCATCTGTCTTAGAAGCAGTGGTTATGAATATAACATACAACCTGACTATGTTATATCTAGGGCAACAACATAACTAGAAAGGCAGAAAAGTAAGCTCTTAAATTTTTCCAGCATTCATTAATCCAAGGCTTCATTTCAGAAAAACAACACAAAAAGTTGTTCAAGGTCTGATTTCAGAAACAAACTTGCACACTAACATTGAGCACTGTTTTAAATCCAAAAAAATAACATTTTAACTTGGTCAGTCAAATTGTATTACTTAATTCATATAATACCTTCACTAAGATCCACCAGTCCTTCACACATCATAATATACAATGAGGGAAACAGGAAGTTATTAATGAAAAATATTACAAATGGTAATGTAACTAATAGGTTCTGCTTTCTGGTGCTAGAAGGCTAATTATTGGTATTGTTCTTTACAACCTCCTGATTAGATTAATAATAAAATACTACAAGAGACTTCATCACCTCTCAATTCAATATTCAGCTGGCAATTTAGCTTCATATGAATATCATTTTCAGCAGGTCCTTTGACAGCATTAGACATGACCTAGACCCCCATTGCATGTGTTGTGTGTCCTGTGTGAGAAGCACACAAAGGACTAGTTAAAATGCAGAAAAGAGAGCACAGAGCAAGGAGATAAGTATCATGCATCTAAGGTGTGGCACCCAAGCATGTGAAAAACAGTAAAAAACCCTCAGTTCTTTTAAGCTACTTGACAGGCAGAAT